>NW_027397077.1:22736989-22797558 GCF_003265705.2 Callorhinus ursinus | reverse complement strand
TTCTTCTTCTTCTTCTTCTTCTTCTTCTTCTTCTTCTTTTAACATATGTTGCATTATTTGTTTCAGAGGTACAGATCTGTGATTCAACAGTCTTGCACAATTCACAGCGCTCACCATAGCACATACCCTCCCCAGGGTCTATCACCCAGCCACCCCATCCCTCCCACCCCCGACCACTCCAGCAACCTTCAGTTTGTTTCCTGAGATTAAGAATTACTCATATCAGTGAGGTCATATGATACATGTCTTTCTCTGATTGACTTATTTCGCTCAGCATAACACTCTCCAGTTCCATCTACATCATTGCAAATGGCAAGATCTCATTCCTTTGATGGCTGCATAATATTCCATTGTGTGTGTGTGCGCGTGTGTGTGTGTGTGTGTGTGTGTGTGTGTATACCACATCTTCTTTATCCATTCATCTGTCGATGGACATCTTGGCTCTTTCCACAGTTTGGCTATTGTGGACATTGCTGCTATAAACATCAGGGTGCACGTACCCCCTTTGGATCCCTACCTTTGTATCTTTGTGGTAAATACCCAGTAGTGCAATTGCTGGATCATATGGTAGCTCTATTTTCAACTTTTTGAAGAACCTCCATACTGTTTTCCAGAGTGGCTGCACCAGCTTGCATTCCCACCAACAGTGTAGGAGGGTTCCCCTTTCTCCACAACCCCACCAACATCTGTCGTTTCCTGACTTGTTAATTTTAGCCATTCTGACTGGTGTGAGGTGATATCTCATTGAGGTTTTGATTTGGATTTGCCTGATGCTGAGCGATGTTGAGCACTTTTTCATGTGTCTTTTGGCCATTTGGATGTCTTCTTTGGAAAATGTTCATGTCTTTTGCCCATTTCTTGATTGGATCATTTGTTCTTTGGGTGTTGAGTTTAAGAAGTTCTTTATAGATTTTGGATACTAGCCCTTTATCTGATGTGTCATTTGCAAATATCTTCTCCCATTCTGTCGGTTGTCTTTTGGTCTTGTGGACTGTTTCCTTTGCTGTGCAAAAGCTTTTTATCTTGATGAAGTCCCAATAGTTCATTTTTGCCCTTGCTTCCCTTGCCTTTGGTGATGTTTCTAGGAAGAAGTTGCTGTGGCTGAGGTCGAAGAGGTGTTCTCCTTTAGTATTTTGATGGACTCCTGTCTCACATTTAGGTCTTTCAACCATTTTGAGTCTATTTTTGTGTATGGTGTAAGGAAATGTGTGGACAGATTTTAAAGCCACCACAGAAGATAATCTTCATGGGAGGATTTGGCCTTTCAGGTTGGATTGGTTTATGTAGAATAGGTGTTTCAGGCTATAGCCAATGACTTGAGCCAAGATGTCACGTCACATTGGGGTGACAGAGGTCCTGTGGGGAAGGAATGTAGGGCAGGGAGTATGACACAGTAGCTTTGGAGCCCTGGGACCTGCCACTCTCCAGATGTATGACCTTGGGGACACCTCTTAACATCCCTGTGCTGATGTAAAAGTACCACCGTAAAAGAGGAAAAACCATCACTTTCCTCACAGGATCATAGTGAGATAGAAGTAAGTTAGCCCATCTAAAACACTTAGAAAACCACTTGGCATCTTAAAAAGTGATCAATAAGTATTGACCACTACTTCTGGCATGAGCAGTATTGTTACCATATGTGGATTCACACTCTTAACTCTTCATTCTGCTCTTCCTTAGCCTATGAAATCCTGCTGGGTTATCCTCTTCAAACTTGTTTCGTTTTTCTCTCCCCCTAGAGCTTTATTCTATATCCCTCCATTCACACATGCAACGGTTGTCCCCCAGAGTATTCCTGAACATGCAGAGATGCTAAAATCCCTTGGGAGAGAGGGAGCATCAGAAAGCTGCCGAGAGGGTGCCCACCCCAGCAGGAAGGAAGCGTGAGGGTTTGGGGGGGTACCTCCCAGCACGCTGGCATGCCTGGCTGCTGAGGCAGTTCCAGTGGTGAAGCACTGGGGACAGATGCAGTTCTCACAGACGTTTTGTCTAGGAAGTTCAGTGTCTTCAGAAATCCAGATTCCTGGCTGTGGAAAATGCAAAGTTCTGAGCACATTAGGCCTGCACTCCCATGGCAACCATCGGCTGGGTTATGTAGCAGCAGTCCCTTTAGAAAAGGCTTGTCTTCTGCAGGAAGTCGAAATCTCTGGTCTTAATCCAGGCCCTCCTCACTCTTTCTTCACCTCCGAGGCCCTGGAGGGCATTGAGTTTGCAACCCCTCTCTCCAGTTAGAGGCTGGCACTCTGAAGTTTAGTCTCGCAGTATAAGCTTCCTTAGGAAGGACCGCCACATTCATGATACGCCATGCCTCTGTCACAGCGGCCACCGAGAACTACAGCATGAAACCATGCAGGAATTCCAGTTCACAGACCCGACTGGGCAGAGATTCTTATCTTACCAGCTAGCTGATGAGAACTTTGGAGGGCAGCTAGATGACATGGTGCGGAAGGAAACTTGATAGGTCACATATGTGGTGGGAGTGGACATTATGAGAGGTGTCACCTAGTCAAGGCACACAGGTAATGGGAGTTGACCTGAGCTAGTCCTGAGCAACTCAGAAGACTATTCCAAGGTTTCTAGAGTGAAAACTTGGACATGATGTTCAGGATGATCTTAAGAAGAAGCAAAAAGTGATCACTTCAAGGCTTTTACAAAAATGCATCTGTGACTCCCAGGAGCTTCTACTTTGGTAGGACATGAACAGGCTTTAAATAGATACAAGAGTACCTTTTAGATTTAGCATAGGAAAATGCACATTCATGAAATAAATCCAAACTGAGGGACATAGGGGGGAGGGCTTCTGCAAACAAAGGGATTTTTATTTTTATCCAGGTGTTTCAGAGCATAAAGGGCAGGTACGTGTTTAGGGAAGAGAGGATGAGGCTCTAACATGCCAGGAAAGCAAATACTTCTCTGAATTATATGGATTCCAGGAGTAGGTGTGCATGTGGGGCCCTACCAGGTGATACTCACTTCCCAGAAAGCTATAGAGATCTTACGTAGTTCGAGAGCTTCTCTTCCCTTGCCTACATTTTTTTCTTGGTTGTTAAGCCACCCTGTACGTATTCCCTTGGGGTACATTTTATTGTTGACTATTAACAGCTCAATGACACCGTTTATTTACTTGATAAAGCAGAATAAATACAACTTTTGAGATAAATGTGAGGTCACTGCTTACAACTGGGTCAGTATAGTATCATGGAAGTTAAACATCATCTTTTGCTAGGACTACAGACCTACATTTTTACCTATTATCCACCTTTTCGGGTTTGTCTCCATGTTACTTGTATTCTGCTTTTAGACAGACTGGGAGGCCACATGGGGATTCAGACTTATTGAGCCTATCTTTCATTATGCTGAAAATAAGATTTGCAAGTCACCTTCTAGATGATCCTTCCTTAGTTTTCGTTTGCAGCTAATAAACCAAATGGAGCCATTTCAGTGCTGAGAAGCTCGTTTTCACCTAACAAGCTATCATTTGTCATTTATAATGGACAGGACCCAAGGTAATAAAGCATTTGGCTTGTTTTTCTCTTTCTGCCTTTACCTTGGGTATAGATCCAGACAGTTAATGAGCAATAATTTCAGAATCTTAGGTGTTAGCCATCTCCCAAAAAGAACCAGAGAAAGAAATATTTGATAATACTCATTGAAATGGCTTGAGCTGACAGTGTTCACAATTTTTTTTTAATTTTTATTTCATTATTTAACTCAGGACCACGGGTATGTTGTAGAGAAAGGAGAACTAAACAAACAACTTTCCAGTTCTAGAAGGTTCAGATGAATGGGCTTTCTCAAATTCAAGCTGGGCTGGTCAAAATAGGATGTTGTTATCAGTCTCATTAGGAAATGATGATTCACTCAACTCATGGTATATGGAGGAGAATTTATTTGCAAAGAAATGCATAGTGAAGGTGTGGGGAGGGAGTATAGGAACAATAAGAGAAAGTGCAGGAATTGGGAGCTAGCAGCCTGGGACCACTTAGATCCTTAAACCAAAAGGAAGAGAGAAGGGGGTGGTCACTTAACTAGAATAAAATGTAATGCAGGCCTTCTTAAGATGATTGCATCTTAAGACCTGTTGTGGAAGGACACACTCACTCAAAACAACCTCACTGGGAGGAACCTGGAGGAATGTGAACACCCTGACTGCAGGTCCATCTGCACCTGCAGAGGCTTCCCAGATGCCAGACAGAGAAAGGAACCCGTTCCTGTGGTCCCTAGAGTCAGCCTTCTAAGGTCCAGAGGAGCAAGGTGGGAAAGGGTGGGATGGGTCAGGAGAGGCACAGGGATCTGTAACGTAGGTCCCAAATAACATCTTTTTGATAGTTGGTTGAACATGTGCCTCAAGGGGTAGAATATTTGGGAATCCTTTTGTAAATAATAAGTCTAACAACTTGAGAACTCCACTGAAGTCCACAAAAGGTTAACCATGGGTGGGAGAGGGTGTGGCCAGCCAGTGATTTAGACTACTTTGAGGTGAAAAGAGTTTTGTTACATTTCATTCCTAGTAGGCTGTGGGGAGTAATCTGCTCCAGACATGGTATTATGACATTTGCTGAACCGCTAAATAAATTAATCAGACTTCCACACAACAGATTACAGCAAGGTCAGACAGTGATATCACAGTAATTTTAGAATATTGTGTGTATAGCTCAGGAGATTTTTTGGTGACAGTGGTATCGGATGCTGTTAGGAGTTGAAAAATGAATTCCGTAGATTCCTGTCCTCCCAATATTAAATACTACTGAGCATCAGTTCTGTCCAGGCAATTTAGAGGAACCCTAATTCAAATGGGATGTTGATCTTAAAATTACAGAGGTTTTAATGGGTAACTTCCTTGGAGGTTTTTTTGTTTCGTTTTGTTTTGCTTGATTTACCTGAATTTAAACTTTTGATGCTAAGAAATATTATCTTCAATGACTTTTGTGTTTAAGATTCTGGGTGTGAAGTTTGGGGTTGAGGTCCTCTTACTGGGATGAAAAAAGAGTGGGAATTTAGAAAATAAATGGAAGCAAATACAGAGAAAATTTTTGGCGGTAAACTGATTTTCACAAATATATTGGAAAGATATGTTATGAGAAGAAACATATGTATGTGTTTTTAAAATGTGCTTTATTTTACGTAAAAATGGTAACACAATTTTTATATAAAAATTTAATATAAATTTTAGTACATAATAAATAGCTTGTAACTATTAAGATCTTAGTTGGAAGCTTATATTTTGACTTTTCCCAGTTACCTATTTATCTGTTAGTGGTTTTGATATAAATTTTTGTCAATCCTTTGTAACTCCAGAAAACTAAATAATCAAATGGGTTTATCTGAACAGATGTATGAAGCATCACAGAATCATTATATGCCACCTTCATCTTACACTAGTGTAAGTCTTGTTATTTACAGAAGCAGTGGGTTTTGCTATTAACTAAATTTATCTTCATTTCTCTATGGCGTGAAGTGTGAATCTCTGTGGTCCTAAGTTTTGGCTCTGTCTGCTTAGCTAATTTTGTTTAATTGATGTCAGTCATGAATACACGCAAAGAAATCACCCATGGAAGCATTTTCCCTCCTTTCTTATAGGAACAGTTATCCTGTGAAGACTATTATGTTGCAACAATAGATAGATAGACATCCTGTTTATAGATTAATAAATGGGTCTTCTACCAAGTTGCCAATTTTATGGGTATTCTCTATATTAACTCTCTAACAAATGATGATGGAATATACATATTCACATTCATCAAGATGACATAAGTCTGAAATGATGGGACAAAATACTACTCAGAAAGAATGTGCCAATAAATATTCTTAATCTGCACCAATGTAACTCCGATTACAAATAATATATAGATACTACATTATGAGTAATGAGTATCCTCCCTTGAAAGCAATTATCTGTTAAGCTGGGAAAGCAGTTCTGTAACCAAAATGATTCTTAACAGTCAATTCTGATACCTGATTTCTTAAGTGAGAATTGTGTGCCTTTTTTTTTTTTTTAAAGCTTTTTGATGCTTCCTGGTGAACGGGTAAGACCAAAATCTCCTTGCTTGTTTTCTTTTTTTTTCCTTTTAGTTTCAGATAGCTCTGTGGCCAAATTACACATCATAGAAGTTATTGCAAGAGCTATTTTGAACACATGGCACTCAAAAAGAACCTTATATTTGCCATTCTAGGTATCCAAGTTGTTTTTGTAATCTTAACAATGGTTCTGATTCTCAGTTCCAAAGGATGTGGGAGATGTCTCTGCAAAGGATAAAAAACACGTCTGTGCTGTTCCCTCAAGTGTCTGTGTCCTTCAGTCCTTTTAACTTCTTGTCTCCTGTGCCTGCTTATAATGCCAGCTAATATTTCCATCTTTAGATTTTTTTTCCTTTTCCTGTTTCCTGTTAATAGCTGACTTAACCCCAGCCACAGTGTTTACTAGCAAGTAGGGAACCATTTGTATTGACAAGGATCCTTGGACTGGTCTTGGCATTCATGGTTGGTGTTCTCAGTTACCACAGCTTTCCAGTTTTGCAGACACTTACTTATAAAAATGATTCAAATAGTGACATGATTGGTATCTTTGGGGAGAAGGACCCTAGGTCCATGTGCCATTCAAACACTCAATACACCAGCTCCTGAACTCACTGGCAATCAGACTTCCATCCTTTTGACTCTTGTAGAAAATGACTAAAATAGGATGTTGCAAATTAGGACACAGATTGTTTGCTAAAGCTCTCATAAGCTAGAATCCATACTGTTTGATCAGATGACTTTTTTCATAAAACATTACATAGGCGTAGAGCTTCCCAGGACACACACTGGAAAGCTTTCACTTTCTAACAGGCATTCATCTGGGGAGGAAGTATGGCTTTATAATTTCTGTGGTGCAGTATTCATAGTATTTTTTCAACCTGTTAAAAAAACAAGGCACCTGGGTGGCTCAGTCAGTTAAGCATCTGACTCTTGATTTCGGCTCAGGTCATGATCTCAGGGTTTTGAGATGGAGCCCCACATCAGGCTCCGCACTGGGTGGGGAGCCTGCTTAAGATTCCCTCTCTCTTTCCCTGTCTTTCTGCCTGCCGCCCTCTCCCTCTCTCTCAAATAAATAAAATAAAATAAAATAACCAGTTTTTATAATGGAAGATGCCTTTGTCCTATCTAGTGCTGGAAGTTGGTACTCATTTTTTTTTTTTTGGTTTTTATACACTTAAACATACATAACTATTGAAATTGTAATGATTATGCTAGATGTGAATTAGGTTTCCTTACTGTCTCATTTTTCTTTGTAAAGGAATGGCAATGTTGACATTCAATTCTCATTATCAAAATTTGTGTTATATGACTCCAAGATTAGGGAGACAAACATAAAACACACCTGATTTGACTCTTTTCCCCCACTGCCATGACAGGCATTGTTTATAGGTGGCAGATCCCTCCCACTGAACCAGGTCATGGCCCTAACCTTATTCTCAACACAGTACTCCAAATAGCCCCACAGAGTTACTGTACCTTCCAGTGACCATTCCATCACCTAATACTTAAAATCTGTATCAACAGTTATGTCTCAAATGATATAATTCTCCATTAGAATTTTACTGATCATCGTTAGAAATAATTAATATTTCTATATTCTAATAATAATAACAGTGGCAAAGGGATAAATTTCAGCATGATGGAAATGAGCAAGAGGGCTTTTCAGTCTGCAGAGAGGGGTTTTGCAGAGACATCTATTCTATTTCAGGACAAACTCTAGGTTTTGAGGGATCCACTCTTACAGCATCATCATCACTCTATAATCCCATCTAAGTAGGGATTGCAAACCACAAGCTCTGGACAATGCTTTTATCAGTAAACAGGAAACATTGGGTGGTGCAGAACCAAAACCCATTGGTCCACAAAACTCTAAAAGGTATCTTACCTCTGATCCATTTTAATGGGGCACTGAGATTTGAAAGCAAGAATTATGTGGGCACTAGAATATAAGACTCAGAAATGTGCCCTTGAAACTTAGAATAGAAGCAAAGTAGAGCTGGGGCTTTTGACTAATCATGGAAGTCACTGGTTATAGAGAGATAGCTAGCGGAAGGAGAAAGACCATGGACTTTGAAGTCAAACCAGCTTGGTGCAATTCATGGCTCCATTGCTTCCCAGCTCTTATTTGAAGCTCTTTGAGCCTCAGCTTACTTCCTAGGGGAAGTTGTAGTACATAATTACTAGCACCTAGGAAAATTAACATGCAATGCATGTTATTCCTCCATACCATTTTACTTATTTTTGTGAGGAGAAGATTTCAGGATATAACTAGAAAAGGAATTCAGGAAGAAGAGAATAGATCAAGGACAAATTAGACACATTTCTCTCAGTTCATTCTGGCTGTTTTCAGACATCGCGCCTAATGGAAACTTGGCTCTCCCTCCAAATATTGTTCATCCACATGTGCTATTTCCGTGCTATCAGTTTTGGAATAACTGATTGCAGAGTAGGAATAAAATGGTTAGGTTTATCTCAATTAATTAAAAATGCCAAAATGTTTGATAGGAAGGGTGATGTTTAAGATACTTTCTTTTGATTCTGAGATGATTCAGGCTGGATTGTCTGAACTCACAAAGAAATTAAGAGGGCAGAGTGAGAGGGTGAGTTCTTCAAGAAATACTCTTGTTCTTCTATCATTCCTAGAGATTTAGAGGGTGTGTCATTTGCTTCAACCCAGCGATCCTAGTGCTTAAATTCATGCAAAAGAAAATAATTTCAAATATCAAGAACAAACCAAAAGTAGAAAAGCAAGCCAGAGCAGCTCATCCCAGTTGAACTGAGCTGTTGACTTATTTGTAAGTTTACAACAAAACCCAAGACTGAATTCCTCACCTGAGTCACTTCCTTATTGACTGAATCCGTTTAGACTCCCCTCTCATTTAGCAGAGTATTTTTATTAAAGCCAGGCATACAAACATCAATTATCCAAGCTGCATCTAATTTCCTTCACCATTTATTTTCCTTCGTTGGCTGCCAATGGATTAGAAGACATGATTAGAATTCAGCAGGAAAATAAAAATAACAAAAAAGAGAAAAGCAGTTTAACAAAAACAGATGCTTAACCAAGAACAACAACATTCAGAATTAAAATAACTTGTGATTAAAAAGTCCTTATCTCGCCTAGTATAAACATGCTTGCTTGATTTTTCTCAGCATTCCTGCTGTAATGGGACCAAGTTAGCATGCTGAATTAGAACAAGCAGAGGCAAAACCCAGTAGTTGCCCTGACTGTGCTTAATGTATATATACTACAATATGTTTTTTTTTTCTTGTTTGCTTTTTTTAAAAATTTTTTATTGTTATGTTAATCACCATATATTACATCATTTGTTTTGGTGTAGTGTTCCATGATTCATTGTTTGTTCATAACACCCAGTGCTCCATGCAGAATGTGCCCTCTTTAATACCCATCACCAGGCTAACCCATCCCCCTACCCTCCTCCCCTCTAGAACCCTCAGTTTGTTTTTCAGAGTCCATCATCTCTCCTGGTTCGTCTCCCCCTCTGACTTACTCCCCTTCATTCTTCCTCTCCTGCTATCTTCTTCTTTTTCTTTTTTCTTTTTTTTTTTAAATTTTTTATTGTTATGTTAATCACCATATATTACATCATTAGTTTTTGGTGCAGTGTTCCATGATTCATTGTTTGTTCATAACACCCAGTGCTCCATGCAGAACGTGCCCTCCTCAATACCCATCACCAGGATACCCATCCCCCTCCCCCCCTCCCCTCTAGAACCCTCAGTTTGTTTTTCAGAGTCCATCGTCTCTCATGGTTCGTCTCCCCCTCTGACATACTCCCCCTTTCTTCCTCTCCTGTTATCTTCTTCTTTTTCTTTTTTCTTAAAATATGTTGCGTTATTTGTTTCAGAAGTACAGATCTGTGATTCAACAGTCTTGCACAATTCACAGCGCTCACCATAGCACATACCCTCCCCAATGTCTGTCACCCAGCCACCCCATCCCTCCCACCCCCGACCACTCCAGCAACCCTCAGATTGTTCCTGAGATTAAGAATTCCTCATATCAGTGAGGTCATATGATACATGTCTTTCTCTGATTGACTTATTTCACTAAACATAACACTCTCCAGTTCCATCCACGTCATTGCAAATGGCAAGATCTCATTCCTTTTGATGGCTGCATAATATTCCATTGTGTATATATACCACATCTTCTTTATCCATTCATCTGTCGATGGACATCTTGGCTCTTTCCACAGTTTGGCTATTGTGGACATTGGTGCTATAAACATTGGGGTGCACGTACCCCTTCGGGTCCCTACATTTGTATCTTTGGTGTAAATACCCAGTAGTGCAATTGCTGGATCGAATGGTAGCTATAATTTCAACTGTTTGAGGAACCTCCATACTGTTTTCCAGAGGGGTTGCACCAGCTTGCATTCCCACCAACAGTGTAGGAGGGTTCCCCTTTCTCCACAATATGTTTTAAACGCAGTACATTACTTAACCATTTGCAATGACAGTTACAGAATGGCTTGCTTATTGGTGAAGTTTTATTTGTTTGCTTCCAGCCAATATTAGGGAGAGAAAGAGAATAATGAAGAGGCATTCAAGACAGGCTTATGAATTTGTGAAAGATACAGACTTTGTTTCAGAGAAATGATATTAAAGTTGGCATGGACACATTCATTTAATCAGCCACTACTACAGTGATGGCAAGAACATGGTGCAACAAAGAAAGAGAACTTAAAATATGAAAAGTTCTGCCAGAGAGATTTCAAATGATGCAAAGGCGGCAGGATGGTGGTTGCAGTGAACTTGAGGCTAACCATGAATCAAATCATGTCTATGTCAGGAGGTGGCAAACTATGGCTTATGGGCCAAATCTGGCCCACTTGCTTTTTTGTAAATAAAGTTTTATTGGAACACAGCCACACCTATTCATTTACATAATGTCTGTGACAGCTTCCATGCCTCAATGGCAGAGTTGAGTAGTTGGGACACAGCCTAGTTCACAAAGCCTATATAATATTTACTGACGATCCCTTAAGAGAATGTTTGCCAGGGGCGCCTGGGTGGCTCAGACCACTAAGCGTCTGCCTTCGGCTCAGGTCATGATCCCAGGATCCTGGGATCGAGCCCTGCATCGGGCTCCCTGCTCAGCGGGAGACCTGCTTCTCCCTCCCCCGCTCCCCCTGCTTGTGTTCCTGCTCTCATTATCGCTCTGTTAATAAATAAAACCTTAAAAAAAAAAGTTAAAAAAAAAAAAGAATGTTTGCCAGCCCTCATATGTATGGTATATGTCAGTGGCACCCCTAAGATTGCCCACGTATTATGGTATGGTGAAACGAACCTTGGTTTGAACTGTGACTTCTTAACAGCTAGGAGACCCTAAATTCTCTGAGCCTCAGGCAGTTCATAAAATGGAGGTCATTATAAACCCATCTTATAAACTTAGTGTAAATATACTGTGGAGGCTGAATGAATGATAATTCCCTTCCCAGCATCCCTGAAGGCTGTGCAGTTGTCTTGAAACCAGAAGCTTCTCAAACTCCTTCTCATGGTGTTTATTCTGTGAAGACTCTGCATCATTTGGCCCCAGCCAGGGTGGTCCATCTCATTTCCCACCACTCCACTTCTCAAGCTCCAGGTACATGGTACTCTGGCTTCTATTCAGTTTCTCAAATCCACCACATTATTTTTTGCTCCTCTATCTTTGCCTATGATATCCTGTTGTCTGGAGGTACTTACTCTTCATTGTTCTCTTAATTTCCATAGTCTATTCCTGACCGTCCTCCAGATTCCAGGTTAAATGTCACTGCCTATGAGAGGCCCTCCCTGACTACTCAGTGTAACGTGGGTGCTCTTCTGTGATCTCAGAGTACCCCCTATTTTCTCCCCCGATAATTGTTATTACAGTTTGCAACTTTAGATACAAATATAGAACATTTTTGTCTGTTTTTTTTTCTTTAAATATCTTTTGTCAGCTTAGCTACTGGCTGCACTCAATGGTTAGAAGAGTGCCCAAAGGGGCGCCTGGGTGGCTCAGTCATTAGGCATCTGCCTTCGGCTCAGGTCATGATCCCGGGGTCCTGGGATCGAGCCCCGCATCGGGCTCCCTGCTCCACGGGAAGCCTGCTTCTCCCTCTCCCTCTGGTGCTCCCCCTGCTTGTGCTCTCTCGCTGTCTCTCTGTTGAATAAATAAAGTCTTTAAGAAAAAAAGTCAGGATAATGTGGAAGAAAACTGAATTTTTGATCCTGATGACCTGCTGGCTACATCATTAGTACAGGGTTGTTTGTATCTCTCTGAACTGGCCTTTCCTCATCTGAGGATGGGGTAGGCAGCCCCTGCCTCCCATGCTTGCGGTGGAGTCAGCTGTGGTAATGAATGGGGAAAATAGTAAGCACGGTACATGTTGTAGGTCCTCGTTTGCTGGCTCTGAAGGATACTTGACAGTAGATGAAGTGATGGCCCCAGTGATTCTCCAGGACTTTAGTACCTTCTGTGTCCTTATCTGTAAAGTGGAAAAAATAATTATGCCCACCTCATCTACTACTCATTTGTTAAACACATTAATACATGTAGAATAATTAGAATCCTGTCTACCATCTGCTAAATGCCCGGTAAACATTAGCTATTGTTGTTTATAACTATTATTACGCTTGATTTCTTGTGGACACTTTTCCCAGAAAAGTACACATTTAAACAGCATTTTATAAATAGTTGTAGAGAACTCACAATTCCCCTGAAACTCCTACTCTTCCCGTACGCACAGACGCTATGTGTTATCCTTTACCATTATCTGCCTTTGAGGCCAAATACTAAAGGAGCATTTGGTTGTAGGACTTACTCTAAAATTACCCAAAAATATTATTGTGTGTATGAGTTTAATCTGTCTGGGGTTCCCTAATGTTCATCAGATACTCAAAAAGATGATGTTGCCAAAAAGGGTTTTAGTAGTGATTCTGTTGGTTGGTTTGTTTATTTGGGGTTGAAAGGAGCTTGATAAATACTAAAAGCTACAGCTTTTTTGCTTTTGAAGTTCATTCTTTACTTTTAATTGTGGGCTCAAATCTGCAGCCAGAGTATATTTTACAAAGCCAAACACACACAGACATTTGAAAAACCTGCATTTGGCTTGTCCGATTACCAGCACAACTGCCAACAGCCACCGCAGACCTTGGCGTGGGAATTGCTGTCTGGGGGCTGGGGGCCTGCGCAGAGTTTCTGGCACCGGATCTGCCTCACTAGATGATCTTCAACTTTTCTGAAACTGTAAATAGCAACCCTTGTGATTCTCACCTGAGAATTTGGAAAAGCCTGTTCGTAAAAGCACTTAGGAATCTTCCAGGAAAGTCCCTTGGTACCTAAATAGACCTAACCACTGACTTTTTTTTTTTTAAACATTGTCTTTGCCAGGAAAACAAAACAAAACAAAAAGACTACTTAAAGTTGCTATTGGTATTGTCATGAAACAAGTTAGCGATTGTAATAATGAATGGACACATGAGGCACACATCGAAAATTGGACATGCTTTATAAATGCTAAATAATAATAATGATGTCACGAGTCTTTCATTTTCAAACCATCTTAATTTCATTCTCAGTTTGAAACTGTAAATTATAGTCGTTAGTTAATAGAAATTGGCCCAGAGTGAAACCTTAAATCAGATTTTCACTAAAGTGCATGACTGCAGCAAATTGTAGTGGAAGAGACTGGCATCATCTCTGGGGGAGATGATGCCCCCCTGGGTGGCGATTTTCCTCTCCGTGCTCTGTGGTGCAGCAGGTGTTCTAAACAGTCCCCTTCCCCTGAGCTAAGCAGCTTGTGAGTACTGCCGTGTCTTCTGTTCCCGTAAAAGTCCTAACTGTGTTGTTAGTATTGGTTAGACTCTCCTTTCTTCCACCCTAACCTGCCCTCTCTCTCCCTTTTGCATCCTCAGCCTCTCTCTCTCTCCCCCTCCCTCTCTCCCTTCCTCCCTCCTTCTCTTAAGCTCTCCCACGGCCTGCATTTCTCAGCTCATGTTTGCTCATGTGCGTGTTCTTCTTTCTCTGTCCCTCCCTGCCTCTCCTATGACTGCCCCCTCCAGCCCCCTCCAAGGGAGGCTGCTTTCAACACCTGCCTTCACCCAGCTCTGGAAAGGGAAGAAATAAGGAAAAGAGCCAAGTTCTCATCCCTGGCCTCTGGCACCTGCAACTCTGTAACCATACCATCTTGGGCTACTTCCCCATTTAGTCCCCATTTAGTCTGTAGATCACGAACTAACTAAGTTGGGTAACCGCTCTCTGCCTTCATCCTGGCTGCTCTCTGCTACCTGACTCCCACTCTTTCCCTTTCTCTGTTGACCAGAACATCACCTCTCGCGTGGTAGCTGTCTGCATCGCTGGCCCCACCCTGGGCTTAGTTCTGTGAGGCATCTGTAGACTTTGGGTTGTAACCGCCGTTTTACTGGTCTGGCTCTCGAACTAGTCCTTGAATTCTTTGAGGACAGTGATGATATCTTATTCATCTTCATATCCTAAGACCTTCACTCTGTACCCGGTACAAGGAGGATGGCCATTAAGCATCTACTGAAATTAATTTAATTCCTTCACTCTTGAAACCACTATTTATTAGATGACTATGCCATGTTGTGGATTGCGCTAGCTGTCACTGGACAAACTACATGGTCCTGTTGTGGAGGAGCACAAAGGCGAGTTGCACACTGTGGATGGGGTTGCAGGGTGAGAGGTAAATAAACTCCACGGGAGAACAACAGTCCGTTTCTCAGTGAGTCTAACAAAGGCAACTAATCATTCCTCCACTGTTGGAAAAAAGGGCTTTTCCTTGGGTTCAGTGCCAGTGCACGTGGTTGGCTTACTTTTAGGTACAAGTTGCTGAATGAAGGGTATCTATTTTTAATGCCCAATGCTATGAGATAGATACTGACATATGAGAGCCTCATGGAAGCTGAGCACCACCAAATCCAGACGTCACGTTTGGCACTCACTGCAGGGAAGGCACCCACGGAAGAGCACTGAGTCGTGGGGTCCTGGGCCTCTTCCCTTCTTCTTGCTCCCCTACTCCTGCCTATTTAGGTGAATTCACATGTGTTTGTTATGTGAGCTATAACTACCCTATAAAGATGGATGAAACCGAGCCCTTCACCCTAACTTGATGAGGCAGGAAAAGCTCACCAAGAAATGGTTGACCTCTGAATTCATCCTTAAAGAACGTACAGGTTGAAACGTGGCAGAGATGTACAGGTGGCTCTGTGTACTTTACTAGAAAAGCCTAGTCCTTGTGCACAAACCTGCGTAAGCCTCAGCGGTTCCTGAGTTTCTCTCTCGGGCCCCGTGGAGTCATTATTCCTCTTGAGTGTTTTTTATTCCATTGTTTTGGCAAGTTCCTCTCCATCCCACAGCTATTTGGAGACTACTGCTGTACCAAGCCCCGGTGCTAACAGCATTTAATAGCTGTCATTAGAAAGCAAGCTTCTGCTTACCAGTCAGCCTGCTGTGAATGGTAATGGGAGGTTTCTGTTTGGGGAGTGGTCCCAGTCTCTAATTGGTTTGAAAAATATTGCTCATTTATTTTATTCTTAAGACGTTACCTTTTTATTGAGCTTCAGTAAGTGCCTCTGTCCTGTTCTAATGCAGCATAGCTGTAGTGTACTGAGGGAGGTTTTCTTCTTTCTTACATGTTGTGTAGGTAACTTGCCCATGCTCGTTGTTGCTTGCTGAAATAAATGCATGTATAAATGTCCGTTAAGTTCTTTACAGGCACGTACTAAGCATTTCATGTGTATTAGCTCATTTAGGCCTCTCAACAACCTTAGAGACTAGGTACTGTTACTCCCCCCTTTTAGATAAGGAAACCATGTTCAGGACAGGGTATGTAGCTTGCCCAGGATTCCAGTGCTAGTAGCTGGCATGCATGAAGAATGAGAGCTGACTTTGAGCCTCACCACTGCAGCATGTTAGCTGGGTAACCTCGGAGCACATCATGTGAATTCTCTGTGTAGCTTTACCACCTACAGAGGGCTAACCTTCACTGGGCTTACTGAATAGGGTTCAGGCAAGAATCAAAATTTAAAATAAGGGTTCACGTTGGGTACTTTCTGAAACAGTTAAGTGCAGAACACATGTAAGACATTCTTTTCTTATATTTTTTTTTTAAGATTTATTTAATTGAGAGAGAGAGTAGGGGAAGGAGCAGAAGGAGAGAATCTCCAAACAGACTCCCCGTGGAGCGTGCAGCTCCACGCAGGCCTTGATCTCACGACCCTGAGATCGTGACCTGAGCTGAAAAAACAAAAGTCGGATGCTTACCCAGCTGAGCCACCCAGGTGTCCCTCCTCATCTGTTTTGTGAAGTTAATTTAGCATATTGAAATAATAGGATTTTAAAATGGCATGCAACACTCACATATATGCTTTGGTGTACCTTAACTTAATTGTGGTGCCATCGTTGGAATTCTGACGCCTCCAGCTTGATGAATAGCCATTTTCTGTGGGTGTTATCAGTTAATCTAGGTAATGAATTCTCTTCATTATCTTGTTCTTCTGTTAATTATACAGGATTTTCTTATGCCTATTTATCAAGTCAGTATGAGTCTATTTTTTTTTTGACCCGCATGCCTTTGAATATGGAATACGTACAAACAGGTTAACATGATGGGTTTAAATTTACATTTCTGAAAAATTTCCAGTCACTGGCTTAACTTTCCTCAGATCCTTACTTGTGGCATGAGCTTGTATCTCATTCTTTTGGGGCTCATTTTTTTAATCAAAAATGTTATCTAAGATAATTAAACTATTTCTGGCTTTTGAGAATATACCTCTAGCATATCAAAGAGGTAATAAGGAAGCATGGAAAAGCTTGAATCTTTATCTACTAAAACAAAACAACAAATAATCACTACGTTCCTACTTTTGAAATACTCCCTAAAGCTCATGACAGATAAAAATTTAAGTATAAAGCATGGGGGAGGGAAAGAAATAAGTACATAAAATTTTAAATCACTACTCATAAAGGAACAGTTCTAGACAATATAAGAAAAAGCAGAACAGAGTATGTAATGAGTGGTGATTGATTTCACATTGAATTCAGAGAATTGAGTGATCAGAGAATATGAGTTAATAGGGTAATGATATATATTGCTATTTACTGATTCAGTACTAAATTTTAACTTTTTTAACATTTTGTGGGCCTTTTGTCCTATATTTTATATTCTGTGGTTAAAAAACCCAGCAATAACAACAAGTCTTATTCTAATTGTCT
This sequence comes from Callorhinus ursinus, assembly GCF_003265705.2. Taxonomy (NCBI): domain Eukaryota; kingdom Metazoa; phylum Chordata; class Mammalia; order Carnivora; family Otariidae; genus Callorhinus; species Callorhinus ursinus. The sequence continues at coordinate 22,780,316 of NW_027397077.1, read as the reverse complement.
CTATTGCTCAGGCAGTTAATTTTGAGAATGCCGGCCAACAGCGTTTTGACGGGCACCTTCCTATTTTGGATTTCAGGTGGAAGCCATCCTTGTCAATATTTTTGGTGGAATTGTCAACTGTGCCATCATTGCCAATGGGATCACCAAAGCCTGTCGAGAGCTGGAACTCAAGGTGCCCCTGGTGGTCCGGCTGGAAGGTGAGTCATGGTAGATTTCCACAGTGCCCAAGATCAGGTGCCCAGCATGTTTTTCACATACAGACTTCCTAAGACAACATAAAGAAACACTGGGCTAAGTAGGAGGAAAAACAGATGCTCTACAGAAATACTTCTCTGAGTCTCTAACAGGCTAGTAAGGACTGCCTCTCTCCAAGAATGGCATAGGTTATGATTCTCCAAATTTTCTAAACTCATTTCAGGTATGGATCACTTCATGAGGTTAGTGCTTTGAAACACTCTGATAAATGCTACTCCAAGATTTATTCATCATGGGAGAGCAATGGTTGTTGAAACTTTTGGTCCTAGAACTTCTTTACTTGTTAAGATTGAAGACCCTAAAGAGCTCAGGTTTATTTTGGGTGATAACTGTCGGTATTAATTGATTACATAATTAATTAAATTATTGAACTAATAAATTAATTTGGTAACAGGTATAACTACTTGGAACTTTTAAAATACTTTTTCAACAATAATTTTATATTGTATATTTTATATATAAATACATATGCTATATATTTTATGAAAAATAACTATCTTTTAAAAATTTTAGTGAGGATAGCAGCACTGTTTTACATTTTTGCAAATCCCTTTACTGTCTAGCTTAATATTTGCTTCTGCATTATATCTGTTGCAATATGTTGTTTTGGCTGAAGTGTGTGAGGAAAATATGGCCTCATGGAGATATCTATTTGAAAAATGGAGGGGTTTTTAATAACCATTTCATATAGTTGTGAATTTTCTTTATTGGTACTACACTAAAGTTAATAAGTTACAGTTTCTTTTTAAAGATTAGTATTATGTGAAATCTGAAAGTATTTCAGTGGACTTCATACCCTGTTATATAAAAATCGATCTGTCTTGCACGTTAAATGGATCTTATCCATGTATGGTTTGCAGTACCATGCAAATGGAAAATATTGAATTATGCAGATCTTCCAAAGGTTGGCACATTTCAAAACACAATATCAAAAAATTCACATTTGTTCCTCTCACACCATTCTCATCGGCAAAACGTCTAAATATTGGGATGCTGTCAAGGTGGTAGATGCAGCTTTTCCAGAAATCTAATTTTCACATTAAATAAGGTATAAATTTTATCATCAGCCACACAACGGTCAGCTGTTTTCCTCAAAGTGACAGCCTCGCTTTACTCGTTTTGGAGAAAATCGGTGCCACATTCCTAAGTCAGGTTAACCAGTGTGTCCGTCATTCTTCCAAGAAAATATAATGTTCCATAGAGAAGTGGGTGGTTTAGCTTGCTACTCAGACAGTTGCACAAACGCATTTTTTTAGAACAACCATTGTAGTTCAGGATACACCAGACTTGTTTTGTGTGTACTTGCCACTCGGTCACTCAGAGTATTCAAAAGTCCTATGCTTAGGAGTTGAGAGTTAATAAAATTAATATTCCTTTACTGTCCATCAGGGACATTCTTACTTGCAAGTGGCAACTTCATATTCCAAGTGCGTGGTGGTGAAAGTACAGTGGCCATTCCTACAGCTTGGTGCCACACCTTTGATTTCATGGTAACATGCCATTTATTTTACCCGCCCCTGTGCTGACAGAGAGTATTGTTATTATTATTATAAAAGTAGTTTTTACATCAGGGACTTCCCCTGGGGTTCTGTGGACCACACTTTGAAAACCACTGTAGTAGAGATGCAAAAACAGGCACTCCAGTATGAGAACCTGTGCCAAAGGCCTGTCCACCTGCTCAACAAGTTCAGATTACAGTGATCAAGCAGCCCCAGGAGTAGAATTCTGCAGTGCTGTTCTTGGGACAGTTCAGTTTCCCCAGCTTCTGTGCCAGTGCCATAATTCCCTAGACACCTTCCCCTCCAGATCAAGTCCAGGGATATTTTGACCCTGCTGTGTATCCCTGTCCTTTGAGGTCAAGATTCCAGAATAGTTGCAGCCTGTTTTGTTTCATTTTGTTTTCTGTTTGCCTCTTTCTATTTCTTTTTTCTCTCACTCTCTGCCATTCTCCTTTCTCCCTGAGACTCTCTGCCTTACAAATGTAGGTCTGCACCATATGGACATATGAATGAATTAAATCTTCTTAAAAATGTAAATGCGACATAATTGATCCCTATAAAAATAATTTCAATAAAAGGGAAATTACTGGCAAGACTGCAATGAAAAAATTGATCAAGAAGTTAGTGGGTTCATCAGTGTATGTATAATTCTGATTAAAATGTGGATGTCACAGTGTTTTCAGGGTCCAAGTGACCAGTAACCCTCAAGTTCTAAAAGTCATCTCTGCTTGTGTTCTTCAAGGGGAGCAAGTCTCTTTAAGCAGATTAGACTTGTGTCTGTTGCTTAGAAATGAGTATACTTTTGTGGGCTCCTTCTTTCTTGTGATCCCCTGTGTGCCTGAGTGGTTTAGTAGAGGCCCATAATTATTAGTTGTAAGTATATTCATAGAAAAGAAAGTTACCCCAGTTTGCTTTTCTACTTCACTATTTTTTCTCAAAAAGGAACACTTCTCTTATTTTTACACTGCACTTAGTGTTCCAGAAGTATTAAATGACCCCTCTCATTTATCCGTATCGTGTGTATCTGGGTAATACACATGCTGAACTATGCAAAATACCACGTCCAACGTTTTTTCCCCTAATAATCTCTGTTGCCTGCCTCGGAGGTCTATCTGAGCCAGTAGGAAGAAGCTTTGAAATTTCTCAGTTTGTTAGACAATCAGATTTGTATCTTTTAAGTTAGTGTACTTCCAAAATAGATGCTTGTGTTTTTTTTAATCCATTAATTAACATAATAAATACTATGTTTGGGTCATTGAGCTTTAGATATTAAGTAGAATGTGTAGAAATAGAAAAAGCCATGTTAGTTACTAGATAAATGGGGAAATAAAACAAAAAGAAAAAAGAAAAAGGAACAATACAAGATAATAGATTCAGAATGTTAATGGGTGTTGGCCTTAATAGACTGCTTCTGTCTTAGTAGCGGTAGCCATCGGGGCATCCCAGAGAGCCACCAGCAGGGCTTGCGGAATCTTTGCAAATATCCATACCTTGCAATGTCTACCATGCAGTGTACCATGGAGAATTGAACGTGATGATTTGAGATGAACTCAAAAAGGATACTGTCCCCCCAAATTTATGTAGACTAAAAATATCCATGGTGACCTCGTTGCCACTCCTCTCCTTCCCTGGCATGGCCCCTATCCCATAAGAAGCATTGAGAGCCTTTTATCAAGAAACCAAAAGCAGGAACGCTTTCGACATTTCTGAAGTCCTACTGGTGTTCTTTTCTTCCTCTTATAGGAATTAGTCTCTTGTGTGAAAAATGTCTCTTGCACTCAACATGGTTTGTATGAAGGTCACTAATATCCATATGTGATTTCTGGGAAACCAACAGCCCACACCAAATCAGACCTGTCCCCATGTTGTGTTGGTACAAGAGAAAGGTGAAGAATTCTACTTTAACTCTGCTCTTGGCACTAATCAGAGATAACAAAATGAAGAAAATCAGTGATGGTATTACCCATAAAGGCCCTGTAAAAGGAACTAAGGAAAAACCAAGCCAGTGCTCTTTATGTTAAGGGAATGCAGACTCCTGTAAAATGTGTCCCTGAAGCTGAGTGCCTGTGTAGCTCAGCCCACTTTCTTTGGCATAGTCTCCTTTTTAAGCTTACTCAACATTGACTACTATAATTATAGTACATTTAGAGATGTGAGTTAGCAGAGAGATATTATAAAGGGAGAGTTTCCAAGATGAGCATGGAAATAAAAAGATTTGAATCATTGGAAAGGAAAGGGGAGGGAATTTGGTAAAGGATCAGAAGCAAGGCATCAGATCTGTTCCATACTTTGCAGTTGGTACCGGGACCATAATAGTGGTAAAACTTGAAACCTAGGACCTGGTAGATCAGAAGGCTGTCCTGGAGAGAGTAATGTGGCTTTGCAGCAACATATTATGGCTGGGAAATGAAGTGGGCAAATCATGTCAGTAGCCAGAGTCTACAACATTAGCTAGCAGGATTGCCATGTAGAGGTAAAAGTAGAGTAGACAACAGCAGAGATAGGAAAGGAAATGAGAGAAAAAAGAGGGGCATTGGGTTTTAAATCTAATGACCGGGAGAATGAAGGATGGTTGATGGGTACAGTCATCCTCAGTTGAGATGAACCTGTAACATCAGATGGAACACGTGTGGAGGTAGAGGTGGAGGAATTTAGCAAGGAGAAATGTGATAGAAAAATGGGTAAGTCAACCCATTTTGAAGTCCCCCAGTAAACCACACTCCAGTCTTGCTGCCGTGGAAACTGTTCTCCTGTAGTACAGCTTAGTTAAAAGGAAAAACCAACCCAAACCAAAAATCTCCTGTCACAGAAAGTCTGGTTCTCAGTGCTTCCAATGGGGAACAGTTGCTAACTACCAGGACCTTTTGAGGAATTTCTCTTAGACTCAATATAAATTTTTCATTAGCTTTCTCTGGGTTGGAAGACAAATTCTCCCACAAATGTGCATTCAGCCATATTTTACCCAAACTTAGAGCATGATATGGATCCTTTTTTTCTGAACAAACAACTCTTCATCATCTGTGTTGACAGAGGAAAACAAAGTGGTATAAAGAGGCAGGAACATTTTGGACAATTCTAGTGGTAGTTGCTATTTAACTTGATTTAACACTGTACTTTTTTTAACTGATGATTTTTTCAATTATGTTTATTCATATTAATGTTAAAATTGGTTCACATTCCCAGAATGTGCACCATCATCCCGCTAGTGAAAGGGAGATGGGAAAAGGTGTCCATCATCCCAGCATCTGTGATAAAGCTTAGTGACACATAAGAGCTAGCGTAGTAGAAGAATTCAGACTGGGGTCTGAATTACAATAATAAATAATTATTATTGCTAACAATTTGTTAGCTTGCTAAATTTCAGAATCTCTGACACATGGCTGTATAGTCTAAACAAATGTCAGATTTTTATGACCAAGATAACAGGCATTTCAAAAGCCAGTAACAGGTTTTGTTAGTAGTATCTATTTCCTATAAATAAAGAAGTTAGTTTTGCTTGTTAAGTGGCCATTTAGAAGATCCAAGATCCTTGCCATAATTCTCATTAATCTATGACGCATATTTTCAAGACGCCATTGCCACACACAGTGTATTAGAAATGTTTTGATGAGGAAAGTTTTAATCAATCAAATCAGGCTTGATTTAGTGGGATTTTATGGACAAATCTTTCTTCTCAGCTGTATAAGTACAAGCTGTTTGGTAAGGAAAGGATTACTCTCCTCTTTGAAGATGGTAATTTTGTAATTACATGTATTTACTTGCCTTATCACAACAGAACTCACCAGCTGAGACACAGGATTATTTTTTATTTAAAAGACTTCTAGGTAAATCGAGCAATTGCATTTGGGGGGGAAGTTTAGTTTTTGTACACGGTTGTTTATGGCATGAATAAAGAACAAATAATCTGAGGGTTTTTTTCCTCTTTGACGTGTATATATACTTGACACAAAAGTTACCTAGATGGTTAATTTATCCCAACCCATGATATTGTTGAAAAATGTACAAACATTTATTAACACCTTTGTGTACTCAGGGTGCAAAGATGTTTTAGCCAAAGCTTTGGGTTTTGTATGGGCAGTTTTACTGTTCTAGATCAGGGCCTGCCAATATCTTTAGAGAACTTAAAAACAAAAATCATTTTTCCTTATTGTCCCATTTAAATCTGCAGCAAACTTCTTTAAAAAAAAAAAAAGTATTTCATTCATTTATTTGACAGAAAGAGCACAAGCAGAGGGGGAGGGAGAAGCAGGCTCTCCACCTAGCAGGGAGCCCAATGCGGGGCTCCATCCCAGGACCCTGGGATCATGACCTGAGCCGAAGGCGGCCGCTTAACCGACTGAGCCACCCAGGCGCCCCTGCAGCAAACTTCTGTATCTCAAATAAGTCCGAAGAGGAATTTGCTTTTCTCTCAGGTGTTCATTATGATTCCAAGTTAAGCTATAAATAATAATGAGGCTGGATGATTGGTAGATTGGATCCTTTTTCTCTTAGCCAAATCTTTTCAGTTTGATTCTTCCATACAGTACCAGAAGGTTTGTTTCAGCAACATAAACATTTTGCTTCTCTTTTGACAAATGTCTTTCGAAACGAGTCCCTTGTGGGTTCCCTTCCTTATCCTTGTCAATCCCTCTAAATGTGCCCTTAACTCCCTTTACAGTTGTTGAGAAGGTAAATGTCTCTAAGTCAGAAACTTTGTATCCTGTTTCTTTTACTTTCTCCACCAAGGCACAGGCACCTCCTCTGTGTGGACAGGACCTCATTGCTGCTCTCTGCAATAGGGAGGAAGTTGAGCCCCAGCCAGAGCAATGCTGGTATCTTTCTTAGCGCAGACACAGTAAAGTTGCTACGTGATCCTTTGGTCCGCTCAAGGGGAGAAGAAACCTCGAAGTGTTCAGAGAGTTTTCCGCTGTGTCTCCACACACTTGGTGGCCGTGCATTCTGCAAGTCCTCCCTTACAGGAGGGTGTGAGACCAAGAGGAGGGCAGCAATTATTCCTCTGATTCCCGACTAGCTGGAAAAAAGTTTTCGTTCAGGATATCTGAGCCCTAGGTTGGCTGCTTCCCCTCAGAGTCCACAGAGAGTGGACTGTGGTGATCCTGGGTGGAGTGAGTGTGGTTGCCCAACAGGGCCCGGGGCCTGGCTCTCTATCCCTTAACACCCCCTGGCCTCTTTGCATATTTCCCAGCGTTTGCTCTGTACTGAGTTTTTCATCTTCTCTTCCTTGCTTAATCCTGGTGGACCTGTCCCCCCACCCCTACCCCCAGCCTCTCCGAGCACGCCTTTCCCTGCTCTCCATGCCTGCGGTCTGGAAATGTGGCTTCAGGAGGAGAGGCCGGATCCTCTCAGCCAGTGCATCTCTTCTCTTCTGTGTGTTTGGTCTTCATGGTCCTTGCTGTTGCCATTTTCTGCATACCCTGTTCCTCACCTTGCTTTCTCCTCTCATCTCCTTCCTCCTTCGCGGTCCCCTGTGGATGCACCTTTTCTGGGACTGATTTCACTTCCTGTTGATGTCTGTCACCTCTTCTCCCTCCAGTCACTGGCATCTTCTCCCTAGTGTTTAATTCATCGTCAGCAGGTTAAACCAGAGGACACGTTGGAGACAATCCTGCTCTGTCATCGAGCCTTAAATCCTCTCATTGTCTAAATCGATAAACACTTCTGAATGTTTAAACTTTCCTGCACTTAAACATTACACCAAGTCTCTGGTGGACCTAACCTAAGGCATTAGGGTAGTGAAAGCTTTTTTAGATCGAATATTTAAGTTTCCAGACAAACCTACTAGATTTGGCACTTTGAGTTTTCATTTTACTTCTAGATGGTTCATGTGAGTCACTAAAATGTTTGCCCTGTTGGACATCCGCTGCCTTACACAAGAAAAAGCTACTCAGCACCCTTTCGGAAGGTAGTCATCCAACCGGTCCACGTTGTTGGGGTCTTTCAGGGGACCCGATGTCTCTTTCCCCATCTGGGGAATCTGGTGAGAAATATGACAAAGGTCTAAGAGACCAAAATATCACTTTCGTTACCGGTGAAGAAGGTGAAGGATGCACCCTATTGTATACCAACAGTGACCTTTCTTACTCTGAACCCCAAACACACCCAGTCATGGATACCACAGACCCAGAGTGGCAGGATGGGCTCCCTGTGAGAGCGCAGTCTAAGGGAAAGGCAGCGGAAGCTTCTGGGCTACACATGCCATCTTTCTCCTTTCAAACACTCCAGTCAGAGAAGTGTCTTCACTGCCGATGCAGAGCCAGTGGTAGTCAGAAATGAGACTGGGGTTGTTATGCTCTGCCTGGAAGGAAACACCTCTTGAATGCCATCCATGTGATTAGTCTGCCCTGGGCATGGGCCTGCCTTTTGGTCAGGTGGCTGCCTCAGTCTAGCCAGTGGTCCTTCCCTCAAAAACAGGAACCTGAAGTTGTTTCCACGAGGCACTTCTAATAAGGAGTGGTTTTAGAGCATGGCCAGTCTGGGGCCTGGCACATCCTAAGTCCTGCATCACGACACCACCGTCTGCTTCGGGGGTGTTTTCTGAGTAGTCAGTCGGTTCATCTCTTCATGCCTCAGTTTCCTTGTATAACACTTGAAAGTCATATTTGGTCAACCACCCAAGAGAGAGAGAACACATTGCCATCAGGAAAGGGACACCCTGGTAGATCCTGTCTGTCCTATTTTAGAGGTGGTAGGTGGGTCCTGTTAATAAGACTCTCCCAGAGAGTCCCACCTTGAGACTGCCCAAAGGCAGAGCTATCTAGGAGGAAAGACTCCACGAGAATGTTTGAGAACAGGCAGGACAAATAGCTTTCATCTCCTGCCCCCTTCTCTTTATTGGCAGCGGCTGCCTTCAGTGCTGTGCCAGGAAAGATGTTGAGACTATAGCCCAGCTCAGTGGCGAAGAGCTCTGTGGTCATTGTCTTCCACAGAGGTGGGAGCAGAGAGCGAGCACCTGAACCAAGCGCCAGCCACTGGAATCCAGCTGTCTGCAGCATCAGAAGCAGGAAGCAGGGGCTGCCGGCTGAAAAGGCATGAGATGAGACTGATTCTTATCCCCACAGCCACAGGGCCAAACATGTGGATTGTAGAGAGCAAGGGTCTGCAGATTTTTTCTGTAAATGGCCAGATTTTAGGCTTTGTGGGCCATGGATCCGCTGTTGCAGTCACTCACCTCTGCCACGGTAGCATATAAGCAGTGTGGACAATATAGAAAGGCATGGGCATGGCTCTGCCATGATGAATCTTCATTCCAAAGACAGACAGTGGGACGTAAGCTGCAGCCTGGTGTGGGTAGAGAAGAGGCCAGCAGCAAGACCTAGAATTCTAGGAAGTCCCCATGGTCTCTAAGTCTAAAGCCCCCTCCATCCTCAGCTCTGGATGGTTTTGTAAAAGTCAAGAAAGATTTGGGTGATATTAAGCTCTGAGAGTCTGACTTCTCAAGGAACAGTTTAGCAGTGAGATCTCTCAGTCACCCCCCCCCCCACAGGGACAGAATCACGGGCAGCAATGTACTGATGCTCCTTCACGGGCAGCCGTGGAGGTCCAGAGTTGGGATTCCAGACAAAAGTCTCACACTGCCAAAATTACCTTTGAAAATTCCTGAAATCACCCATGTGTTAGAATATACATGAATTGAAAGCCATGAGGTAGACTGAAGGAAGACATGAAAGGAGAGTCCATGCGGATGTTTAGGTGTATAGAACATCCTTTCTTCACAGGAATGGCCCTATTCCTAGTAGCTACAGAATTGTAGGGCATTCTTGCTTGCCAGAGGAGTCATTCCATTCCAGTTTAATAGTAAGCCTCCCATACCAACATAACATATATGTTGCCTTTTTTGAGGATTAACATAGTTGAAAGCAAAAGCATCAGCAGCTTGCATACGCCCTCAATGGATATATGTTAGACTTGGTCCTCAACCTTGCTTGCAGGATCCTAAGTCCGTGCACACCATTCCTTACAACCTGGCCATCAGCTTCCTGCCACTAGGGGCGGGCTCCAGCGGGCATCTTGAGAATACCTGCCACACTCCTACTCTCAGAAGTGGTTTCTTCTTACCGTGGCAGAAGAAATTACCGAGGAATATAGGGGTACACAGGATATAGTCCCGTAGGATATCTTAAGTCATTTTTTATTTTTCTAAAATGTGAGGGATACAAGGCATTTCTGAAAGATACTCATCCAACTACATTAACTTCCCAGGGTCACTCACCTTCTTGGTGACCAAACCAGGTGTAAAGTCTCAGTTTTCTCATCTGTGAAATGGGAATGCACATATGGCAGTCTCATGGGGTTGTTGTAAGAAGCAGATGAGTTTTAAAATAAACTAGACAGGTGCTGGCTCAGTAAATGTTAGCTGCTACCCAAGCTCTTGTTCCTAACTCGACCAAGGCGGGGACTCTGGGGCTGGAGGCCGTGTGCCCAGCGAGGTGTGAGGTACTGGGTGCCTGTCGTCTCAACAAGGGAGGACTGCTGATGCAGCAGGACTTTACCTCGGATTCTCAATGAATTATTCCATTTTTAACAGTACAGTAACAAGACAAAAGGGATGTGATAAGTTATCTAAATTTACGTGTCACCAAGAAAATGGACCTCTTCTATCTGCTTGTCACTTAAACGGAGAATAATGAAAGAGGATCAAGGGCAAAAGGACAGAGAACATTTTAGGAGAAATCTGCTGCTTTGTAGAATTTGGTTCGTTTCCACTGACCTCCTTTCTCCCTGGAGTGGAGGGGGGAAAGATTCCTTTGCTTAGAGCTGGAGTCAAAGTATTTGTCGATCTATGGGCCCTACTGATTCTGTCACAACAGCTCTGCCATCGACAACGTGTAAATGAATCACTTTGGCTGTATGCCAGTGAAACTTTATTTATGGACATGGAAATTTGAATTTCATGTAATTTTCATGTATCACAAAATACTATTCTTCTGATTTTTTTTCCCGACTACTTAAAATGTAAAACCTATTCTTAGCTGATTTAGAACAGCCCTGACTTAGAACACCAGACCGAGAGTCAAACCTTTCATGGTTCGCTGGTTATTTGACCTGAGCAAATCATCTAAAATTTCTGGGCCTCAGTTTCCTCTAGTGAAAACAAGAGACTGATCCTAAAGGTTTTCTATGATTCCTTCTAGCACTAAAAGGCCAGGTTGTGTGGTTGTCATGTGGCTTTGCAGTCAGATAAACCTGGGTTCTTAATCCTGGCTTAGCCTTTGACTTGCTGGGGTCATTGGGCAAGTTCCTAAGCTTCCCAGTTCAATTATTTCATCTGTAAAATGGGGATAAAAACTAGGTCTTCTTTAGGGTTGCTATGAAGGTTGTGAACCCCTTAACTCATGTATCCAACAGACATTAATTGCACCTAGTGTACATTCAATAAGTGCCAACTATTGCATTCTTAAAAAGAAAAACAAAACTGATTTCCTATTAAAATAATCCTTAAAAAAAAAAAAAAAAAAAAAGCCCAGCTCCCATTCACGTCCAGACTGGAGAGTAGTTTTGTTCACAGCCCTGTGATAAAAGGCTGGCCTGATTGGGCGGGGGGTGGGGAGGGGGGGCTGTACCTTTTGAACAAAACTCAGTAATTTCTGTCCACTACTGTTACCTTCTCTTGCAGGTATTGAAAGCAGAGAACAGATTTTGATAAATTAACCTTGCATCTCTGTTTACAGCTCTCTCACTCCACCTGGTGGCAGGAAGTCAGTGGTCAAACGTGCACTAGGAGGAGAGTTAAAAAATTTAATAATTATTCTTTTTATAATATCCTCTACCAGTAGAGCAAGATTTCATTATCAAACCATTCCCCTTTGATTCTCTATACATTGCCATTTTTAAGGCATGCATCGGGCAGATAACCACTTAGCTTAGCAGCTTTCCAGCAAGCTGATGTTAAGAAGTGCTTGAAGTTGAACCAGTGTGAGTCAATCAGTTATCTGTACAGGTGGTTATTAAAACTGTTGTCCTGCAGCCTTATTAAAAAGCAGTGCAGCATTTAATAAATATTAGAATGTCAGCAGCACTATTTAAATGTGAAGAAGAGATCAATTTCCTTTGTAATTGGGTACACAGGCATAAACACTGTCTTTGGAACTCTTAATTCCATGTTGGAGTTTAAAGCAGCTGTGGTGGTTTCTATTTAGAAATAAAGTCAAGGAAGGGGTTGGGGAGCTGGTGTCAGCCACCTGCTGAATCAAGAAGAAACAGACCTTGAATATTCAAAGAGCAGCCTTAATGAAAGGAACCCACACACCAGCAAGCATCTGCCCAAGGCCTCCCTTGTTTCTCTTTTCCAATGACCTCCTTTCGAGTCTGCTGGTTTTCTTTTTCACCCTCTGTGTCTTCCGACTTCCCCTTGGAGCTGCTCTCTCACGGGAACGAGGAAGCAGGGTGTGTGGGCAGCAAGGCCTAAGAACAGTCCAGGGAGAAACCCGCCTGGATGCCAGGACAGAGTGCTGCAGGGTCAGGAGACGGGCTGATGCACTGGGGACTTGGTGGGCTCACTTTTTGCCCTTGCTCTCTGTATTTGACTCTTGTCTATATCTCTTTCTTTTCATGTGTCTGTCCCTCTGGGTTATTCCTCATGACTCTCTGTTTCCCCCTCCTCCCCTTCCCTCTCCTCTCTCCTTTTTCTCCTTCTCTTCTTCCTTTCCCTCTCCCTCCCTCTCATGCTGGGGTTCTGAGTATGCCTAGCCTGTGCTTAATAATTAAGGCTATAATTAAAGTGTAACTGCAGGCATAATTAAAATTCACTTTAATGGATCCTGGAATTGTGAAGCCATTAGGCATTTTGATATGGCCCTGCAGGAACAGCTGGAAGGAGAGAAGGGCCCGTTTTCCTGAGGGCTGTCGCAGCCCCCGTCTTCTGGCCCCGCCCCCTAGTTGTTAACCTTGAGCAAGGCCTCCGGGCAGGTGGGGGGGAGGGGAGGGAGCGGGGCGGCAAGAAGAGCTGCTGGGCCAAAGGAGCGGCAGCAGCTTGGAGTCCTCCAGGGCACTGCAGACAGCCCCCTGCTGCTCGGCCCTTCTTAGAGAAGGAGGCCGCTAGAGAAGCCCGGCTGGAGAACCCGAGAAAACTCAGAACCAGTCGCTGTTGATTTTCAGGTTGTTTGGGGTTTCTATTTCAATGCTGTTAAAAAGGGGGTTATTTGGGGGATGTCAGGCCAGCAAAGTGATCAGAAAAGTACCCTCCCACACCTCACCTCCTCGGGCACACTTGCTGTATATGAGTCCATCCATCGTCATTCAGTCCATCAAGTGCGCACTATGTGTAATAGCTACTGCGCTAAGCGCGGAGAGATCCTGGTGGGGCGGCTGGACACAGTGTCAGCCCTCAGAAGTTTACCTTTGGTGGGCCGAGAGAAACGTCAGTGAGCGATCCCAATAGTGCTATGATTCTGAAAGTACAAGGTACTCTAGAAGCTCTTTTACGAGCCACTGCTCTAGTTTAGGGGTTGGGGGAGTAGTGACAAGGAAGGCACCCCCAAAGAAATGCCATGTAAACAGGTATCTTGTGAATGTTTGGGTGTCAGCTGAGCAGAGAGAAGGCAGGAGTTCAAGTTCTGGGTGGAGGACTCAAGGCCAACGCCCCTGCATTTCTGCAGTTCACGGATTTCTAAATCAGTCATGTTTCCCTTTTGAGAATACGTGGTGCTAAGTTGTGTCCCGAAGAAGGTGTTAATTAAGGAACTTCCTTGGTGGCAAGGAAGAGTGACTGGTTCAAGTAGTCTCAAAAACCTAAAATGGTCAAGAGCTGATTTCATCCATACCCCTGGAAAGGATTGCAAGTAAAGCTGCATAAACAGTCCTCAGAATGGACAGGAGCCAGGACGTAGCTGGCCCCCAGGGAGAGGAAGCTGGGGCATGGAGTCTGCCCTCCGGAGCATCGCCCCAGCAGCCTGTGCACCTGACAACACTCCTCTTGGCATGTTTGTGCTGCCCCATTCTATCTCATATATACTACCCATTCAGATTGTCAGCAGAGCAAACCTAATTGGACAAGCTCATGAACATCGTCTGTATTTGGACCACCCTCGGATCAGGTACAGTCATGCATGGGACTGTCTTCGTATCTGTCTCCAGACAAAGATCACCATGTGGTCCCTCCTCTAGCAGGGGACAGTGGCTAGTATAGGTATAGCCAGATAGAGAAGTTGGAAAAAGCAGACATCCTAGTACCTGATCCTTGCTCTTAAAATAAGTTATAGCATCATTGAAGTTTAGATGATCTCATGAGTGGGAAAGTGCTACAGATTTTAAATGTCAAACAGGAGTCACCAGGAAATCAAAACAGAGTGGGATGAACAAAGGATTTTGAGACTGAATCCTGCCAATCACTAAGCCTCAGTGCTCTTTGCCAAAAAAGTAAATAAATGGATAAAAAGACTCATTTTTAAATACCTGACTCACAAGGCCTTTTAGAAACACCAAACTCACAAGTTCTAAGTCTCAAATAAAGTATTGTGGGAAGACTGAAAAACAGATTTTTTTTTTATTATTGTCAGTGTGATTATGATGATGATGATGTCATGTATTTATAAAAATTGTAAGAAGGGGTCCTCTAAGGTTCAGCATGGATGTTTCAAGCATTAGGTCCAGAAATCATTCAGACACTGAGAGATCAAGTTCAATGTCTATTCCACTATTTCCTAGCTATTACTAGCCATGCTAGCTCGGTTTTGACCTTTAACTTAATTGTGCCTCAGCCCTCCCTTCTGTAAAAGGAAAATAGTAATAGCAGCTATCTCAGGGTTGCCATTGAGGAGCAAATGAACTAATATACTTAGGCCCTGGAACAGTGCATGACACCTGCTAAGTGAGAGCTGCTATTACTGCTTTTGTTAATGTTCTCACTCCTACTGGCACTACTACTTCTTGTACCAGTCCAGTTACACAGAGAGAGAGCTTGACAGGCATGGGTAAGATCCGTGTCCACAGGAGGACTCTCACCAAAGAAAGGTAGAGTCAGAGATGAGGAATGTTCAGGCAGCTGAATCTGCTTCTTGATGTATGGGGTTCTTGGGGGGGGCTATCTGTTGAGATTGGAGATGCTCTGACGAGAAAGGAAAGAGCCTTTTTTTATCCTAACTTAAATTTCTTCCCTGGAAGAGAACTCTAGTCCACGTCTCTGTTGAAGGAGATAGAAATTTACATATTTAACTTTCGTTGACCTTCTAACCCAAAGACCAGTTCCGTTCTGTGTCATTCAGGACTTTGCTTCACATTGTGTCATGATTCCATGAAAGCCTTATGTACAGATTAATGTCAGAATTCCTTAGCCTCATATTTAACACCTGCCATGGTCTGATCCTCTGTCCTACTTTTCAACCTCTGAGACCTTGTCTGAAACCTTACCAAATGAATCAAAATGAACACTGAGGTTGTATTAATGAAATAATAAATCTTAATATCTGCATTAGTTAAGTAACCAACATGTAACAAATTGCCCTGAAATTTAACAGTTTAACACCAGGAACATTGTTGATCTCAGTTTCTGTGGTGGCGAATCTGGGTGTGGCTTAGCTGGGTCTTTTGGCTCAGGGTCTCAAAGCTGCAGTCAAAGTGTCAGCCAGGGCTAGGGTCATGTCAAGACTTGACTAGGGAAGGGGTTGCTTCCGAACACACTCACGTTGTTGTTGTCAGGGTGCAGTTCCTCGTGGGTTGTCAGACTGAAAGGCGTCAGTTACTCCTTGGCTTTTGGCAGGAGGCAGCCCTGAGTTCCTTGCCTTGCCGACTTCTCCGTAGGGCAGTTCACAGTATGGCAGTTTGCTTCCTCAGAGTGAACAGAGAATCAGAGGGAGCAAGAAAGAAGTCTTGGGCTTTTGTAACTTAGTCCTAGAGGTGACATTACATCACTTTTGCTCTATTCTTATTCATTAGAAGCAAGTTGCTGGCTCCACCGACAGCCCAAAGGGATTACACAGGGGCATGAACACCCAGAAGTAGGGATTGATCATATGAGAGCCATTTTTGGAAGCTGCCTACCACACTTACAAAGTAACATGTCAGTTAAAGTAATGCTAGCTCCTAAAACAACAGATAAACACTGAAATGTGAGTCTTAACGTACTAGAAGGTTCTTCCTCACTCATACAAAGTCTAAGAGGGTGGGTGAGTGGGGTGCTCTGCTCCACAAAATTATGCTAGTATCCACGCTGAAGGAGTCATTGCCATCATCAAAAGGTGACTTACAGGGTTGTCTTGGCTGGCAATGTTCCAGAAGGCAGACCGGGAGAACTGGGTGTGACTACAGAGAATCACTTTGGCGATTTTTGTGGGGGTGTGTTTCATGTCCACTCACACGCCCTTGGCCAGAACTCAGTCATGTGACAGCACGTAGAAGCAAGAGGCCCTGGGAAATGTAGTTCCTGGTTGGGCAGCCACCTCCTGGCAGCAGCCGTCCCCTGTAGAAGAGAAGCATGAATCTTTGGTGGACAGCCAGCCAAGTCTGCCCCAGATGTGCAGACGTTTATCAAATCACATGTATTATTTCATTTGCTTCTCATCACAGCCTATGCTATCAGCATTATTAATTCCCATTTTAAAGAGAGGGAGAGGTGGGGCAAGGGGGCAAAGGGAGAGGGCGAGAGAGAATCTTAAGCAGGCTCCATGCCCAGCACAAAGCCTGATGCAGGGCTGGATCTCACCACCCTGAGATCATGACCTGAGCCGAAATCAAGAGTCGGGACGCTGAACGAACTGAGCCACCCACGTGCTCTGTTATTCTCATTTTATAAACAGGGAGACAGATTGGCATATCTTTAGAACATTTAGGCTTGTATAATTAGAACAGAGTTCAAGTTCCCTTCTCTGTCACTTACAATCTGTGACTATGGAAAAGTGATTTAAGCTCTCCATGCCTCTGTTGTCTCATCTGTGAAATAGGGACAGTAAGATCTAGGCATCATCGTCACAGAGATTTTGTATGCTGCTTTTGAGTCACTTAGCATTATATCTGGCATATGGAAGTGCTTAATGAGTATTGGTTATGGGGCAGATGATCATAGTGTTATGTCTAGAGATAAAGAAGTTGAGGCTCAAAGGAGTTACATGATTTACCTAAAACAACTAATACACAGCAGAGCCAGGATGAGAAGCTGGGGGTTTTAGGTAACAACTTCCCTACCTTTTGAGTTGTTGCTTTCCGCAGAGGCCATTCGGCACATTGCTGTGGAAAACAGCACCGAGTAAGCCTTGAACTAAAAACCCAGGGCCAAGTGTCCCCTTCCCCACTGCTGTGGTGGCCCCGGGGTCCCAGGAGAATCAACACTACATCAACTTGCCAGCACAACTGTTCCTCTTTAATTTCACCTTTGCCTGTTTGTATGAAACATGCTGACCGAAGGCCTCCTTTTTATTTGTACGCGTAAGTCCTCCAAGGCCTGTATTTCAAGGTCTTTGTTTATAAATAGGCTCTGTCTTGCTAACTAGATAGAAGCGCAGGAAATGATGTAAGATGAGGTATTTCATTAGACTCTTAAATTCTATCACATTTCTCCTACGGGCTTGTTTGCTCTGAAAGAACAGAAAAGCAGTTTGCAGGCTAAACAGTCAGTTGCAGAAGCACACCTTTGGGTGCGATCGCTTGGCCCGCAGATGCTACAGACCTGGCAGGAACGGGGCACCGAGACACCCCCTCAGAGGCTACAGTGCTCTTTTCGGGTCCTCTGCCCTTCCTGTCATGCACAGTGGGGAGGAGGCAAAAACAGGTGTGTGGAATACTGTCGGTGTTCCCAAGGCAGTGGATTGGTGGCCATTGGTGGGCAGGTTCTTAGAACTTTAGATGAGATACCACACCCATTTGCCATTCTCTGGCTCATGTTTTACACATGGCTTTTTCTTTAGATTCCATATTCAGATTATTCAAGCAAGGGATGAATCCGTTTCAGAGGATTTTCCTCTTTCAAACTAGTTGACCAAGTAGTCGTTAGTTTTTCTTTGTTCACGGTCTTATAAGAACATCATTATTTGCATTTTTTTAAATGCCAGAAAAAATAGAGGTAGCATCTTTATAATGCCAGACATTTGAGGAGAAAAGAGCAAAAACAAAACAAAAGGTAAATTTGTCATCTGGATCTATCTAAATAGCCAAATCTGGATCCTAAAAAGCTGAAACTGAATTGTAAATAAATTGTGTTAGTGAGACCTGGGCATTGCACGATTCCTGGTCCTAGGAAACTGCCCAGGGCACCACCTCCAGTCTCATTTCAGTGACTGTCCGTCCCCCCCCCCTCCACCCCCCACCTTCTAGGAACCAATGTCCACGAGGCCCAGAACATTCTCAATAACAGCGGACTCCTCATTACTTCGGCCGTCGACCTGGAGGACGCAGCCAAGAAGTCTGTGGCCAGCGTGGCTAAGAAGTGATAGCTTTGTCCTGACCCCTTGGAGGAAGAAGTGCATTTTGCCGTAAAAAGGATTGTTTCTCTCATCACTGTGAAGGAAATGATTATCCCATTGGGAAAAAAGGGAGAAGGGATGAGCCAGGGGATGAATCACTGTACCTAAGATCTTAAATCTGCATTTTCTTGAATAAGACAGCTAGACAGCCTAAATAATCTGATTTCACTTAGAACCTTTATTAATGTCCTGTTCTCACACTTCTCTGTCATGGTAAGCCTGCTCAGTAGGCATTGTTTTGCCAACTTTGGGGGAGCAATCTATTTGGCCAAACAGTGTGTGTATATACACAGAATTTGAGATCAGACCCTGGTTCATTTACAACAATTTTACAACTTTAATAAAAAAAAAATTACATGCCGTAAAAAATTCAAACAAGATTCCATTTGACAGATTGTCAAAAAGGTCCAGCTAAGACATTCAGAACTGTTGTACACTGCAACAGCTTCTACAAGTTTCTAATTCCAATAGGCTTAGGAAATCCCTGGATGTTCCAAAACATGCTATTGTACAGTGGAAGATCCACATTAATATCCCACACTTGTATTCTACCGTTTGCCTTAATATTGAATACACTGTTTACCTCACACTAAAAATAAAGCTGAAAGCCTTATTTGTGATTTTGGCATAGAAGGTTCTATTTCAGTGTCAAAACCGAAGAATGCTGATTCTTATGGAAATCTCCATAATTAAGTCATTTCAAGACGAGACAGTGCTGAAGATCAGATTATATTTTGTCGGTATTTTTTCTCCCCTTCCTTCTCCCTCCAGAATCTACTCACTGGGGAGAATGTAATTGAGAGAATGTGGCTTTTTCTTATAATGTCCATTTTTGTGGTGGGAAGGAATTTGAATTAGGTCTTTGTTTAAATTTTGGTAAATTTTTATCTGTACACAAATTTAAATAAAATTATGTTTTGTAAGCTCTAAGGTCTTTGTATTTCTCGTTTTAGTCCATTTCATTCCTCAAACAATTTTTCTTTTACATCCTAGGCGTGACTCCAAAATTAGAGTATTTGGGTTGTTCTGGGATTATTTCAGTTCCATTCAGCTTTATCAACCACCATTTCTGTTAGGAGATTATGCAATGAAAAAATAAAAATTTTATATAAACCAGAAGCCCAGGTAAGTGTCACAGATGTCTAACAGGTTAAAATATGACTTCAGTCTGCACAATGCTAAAGGAAATATATACATGTAAACTTGTCCTATTTAGTGAGACTCAGTTGCCAGCATTAAAGGTTTTTCTCTTAGTGTACAAATGTTTAGCAGACCAAATTTTTCTGTTTGTTTTCTTTTGTCAGTTTACACTGTTCTCATAAATTTCATATATGGACAACAGTTAAAAAGTCATATTTTTCTAGCTCTGTATTTTCTATGGAGAGAAAAACCATTTGATAGATCAGTCTTACATCCTTTTTTGTTCGATGAATGAAGATGAATGAAGAATATTAACAATGTCTTTTTAGATGAGCTTTGGTTCTTGATTGCTTGATAACCAGTTAGTATGGTAAAGGAAATAACATACACATTGTCAGTTAGACAAAATTCAGCATATTTGTATTTTTTTTTTGCCCTTTGTAAAAACCTGTGTTCACATAACTGTATATACTGCTGTTTCTAATGAATCCAGTTTGGAGGAGGAGATAAAGGAATTAAGTCATTTGTGTGATTATTTTCTAAAAGGGTTAATAAGCAAATAGTTCTTTATTTTCAAATAAGTGGTTATGTGTCAGAATTAAGGTGGGGTTTTTTCTGTCTTGGAAGGTCCACATGTCTGAGTTTATATTGCTCACATGGCATCTTGGTGCTGAGCACAGCATAGTTTGTGTGAGTATTTGTAGAATGAATCACTGCTATGTGTGTGTTGACCCAGCTATTGTGACTGGTGATATAGGGTAGAATAGGGACACTTGGTGATGTTGGTGGAGCTGAAGTCCTCCATATGTTACCTCCACCACAATTCCCTATGTTTCTGA
Source organism: Callorhinus ursinus (assembly GCF_003265705.2). NCBI lineage: Eukaryota > Metazoa > Chordata > Mammalia > Carnivora > Otariidae > Callorhinus > Callorhinus ursinus. The sequence goes on along the minus strand of NW_027397077.1, from coordinate 22,760,195 downwards.
CCTTCCAGCATCCCCTTCAAGTCTGTCTCCTGTACTGTATATAAGAGTGAACAATAATTTCCTTTAAATCATAGCAGTAGTTTTTAAACTTGGCCCTGTTCTAAGCAAGAGTATCCATGAAAGGAGGTGACAGTCTAAACACAGTACTCAGTATGCAAGATGCTTACAGAGTAGTATACACTTTTTACTTCACCTACTTTGCACACGAGATTTTAATGGATTTGCTAGTCTACGCATCATTCTCCTGGAACAAGCAACAGGTTTAGAGGAGGCGAAAGTCCTGACCCTCTCACTTATCAACATGCACTTCTTTTGAGTTGATTATCCTATGGTATTTGTCCAGACTCTTGTAATGACAAAAACCTAACTCAAGTTTAAGAAAAAAGGGGGAGAACTGTTTTGGTCTTGTGATTATAAAAGACAGAGGTTCTGCTTACAGTTAAGGCTGGATCCAGAGACTCAAAACCTCAGAACTTGGGCTCTGCATCTCAGAACAGCTTGTGTCGTGTTGGCTTCATTCTCAGCCCATTTCCACAAGCTGGCAAAATGGCTGCTGTTCGTGCCAGGTATATATTCTTAAGTTGAGCATCCCTGAAAGAGAAAGAGAGAGGGAGTGGGTGAGAAAGAGAGAATGAAAGGAAGGGAGGGAGAAGGAGGGGAGGGAGGAGGGGAGAGAGAGAGAAAGAAGAAAGGAAGGAAGGAAGGGAAAAAGGAAGGGAGGGGAGGGAAGGAAGGAAGGAAGGAAAGAAAGAAAAAAGGAAGGAAGGAAAGAAAAAAAAGAAAAAAAGAAAGACTGAAGGAAGAGGAAGGAAGCAGGGAAGCTACTCTCTTCCGGGAATCATAAGAAACATCTCAGAATTAGGATGACCAACTATTTTTGGCCAGGAAACAATCCCTGAACCAGTCCTTCTGGCCAGGAGTTTATAGGGCTGCAATGAGTCTGTGTTAAATACTCACCTTGTTGGCCTGAGCCTGGGACCAGCCTGACCCAAACTCCCAGAGCTGAGAGTGAGGGAAGGAGGGGTAGTTCCATAAGGAAAACTAGAGATCTGCTAAGATCAGTGTATGCAGGGAACGGAAAATAAGAGATGACAACCACACTCCTCAACAGTGAAGCAATGAGGCTAAACAAATTATTCCATAAGGATGCTTCCAACTCCAGAATTTCATGGTTCTATTAATTTCTTACCAGTTCTTTGAGGTACATTTTTACCCAGGCACACAAGTTACTAGGTTTTTTTGTATAGATGTTACTTGAGTCATCTAAATATTTGACCTTAATTGGTTAGCCTTGAACAGTAATGTCCATCTAAGAAATAACGACATTATGGCACTTAGCTCAATTTTGGTTTTGTATTTAAGTTTTAATTCAAATCATAAATTAGTAAAATAGCCAGGAAACTTTAAAGGATCTGACTAGATCTGTGAATCATTTTTAATTAGTTCTTTTCTGATTTATATGCTGTATACATCCCTCTCAACTTGCTGTCTGAGGGGGGAAAATCATCCTAAAGAATTATATCGTTTTTTTATTCAAGGTCTTAATGAAACTGAGAAGAAAAATTATGTTTTGACATTTCTAAATTAAACATTTAAAAGCCTGTGATCATTTGCAGGATGCAATCTATGTTCAAAAAATTAAAATAAATGAAAAACTTATAGTAGTGGTTTAAAAAGAAAAGGGGGGAAGAGCAAGGAAGAATATGTTCTTACACATCCTTCTGGATCTGGAATTGGCAAATTAAGAAGTGAGGAGCTGTTTTAGTAAATAAAGTTATATTGGCACACATCCATGCCTATTTATGCTCATGTTGTCAATGGCTGTTTTCATTCTGCAACAGCAGAAGTTAGCTAGTTGTGATAGAGACTTCATGACCCTAAAATATTTCTTTTTTTTTTATAGAAAAAATAGGTAAATTCTATTTTTGGGTTTTTTTATAGAAAAAAATAGGTAAATTCTATTCATCTAGATAAAATAAAATAAAAAATATAGTATTACTCCAAAAGTGACAGCAACAGATTATTGTTTCCAAACAAGGAAAAGGCAAACTTAGACATTAAAGTGAAACCCATGAGTAAGTAAGAAATGGGATCTCTGATCTTTCCATTTTTAAGCCTTGAGAGAACTTTGTAGTCTACAAAAGGCCATTTGCCAGTGAAAACTTATTCCATTATGTTAATTTGTGTCTTTTCGTTGCCACCAAAATTGCCTGCAGGTAGCTTGGTGTGCTTTGAACATATGCTACTCTTAACTACTTACAGGTGTGTTGGAATAATATCAAATCATGGCTATGAATATTGAACTCCCAAAGAGCTGAACCTATTGAGTCATCCTCAAAGTTGTCCTTGCTAGAGACTGTTGTGCATAATTTAATCTTGGGGTCTTGGATGATAAGAAAGCAAGAAAAGAGTGATTTCAGTGCACCTGATGCCCACAACTGCTGCAGAGGCATTAATTCCATTTTACCATGGAGGAAATAGTTAACATAATGAGATTAAAGTTGTTCTGCTAAAGTTGTATACTTAGTGGCAAAAATTTAGCCTTCTAGACTTCTGGTAATCCTATCATTTCCATGGCATCAGTGCCCGATAGAACTTTCTTCACTGATGGCAGTGATAAGTATTGGTGCTGTCCAGTACGTAGCTGTAGCCACATGTGACTTTTGAGCCCTGAATTTTGAAGCCTATTTAATTTCAGTTAATTCATGCCCACGTGTTGCCAGTAGCAACCATATTGGACAGCAGGGCTTTGCAGTCTAAATCTAGTGGGTTTTAGAATGCATCACTTTCACATCAGAGGACCTCACATTGATTCAGTGCTTACTGTCTGCCAAGAACTTTACATATGTTGCCTTCATTAATCCCCTTTGCAACTCTGTGCATCTATCATTCTTATTCTACAGATGAGAACATTGTATCTCAGGAAAGGTAAGAACATGACCAAGAACACACAACTGATATGTGGCTGGTCAAGATTGAAATTCTGATCTTCTGAATCCAAAGCCACTGCTCTTGGTTTTAAATCTGTCAGGACCCCAGTTCAGCATAGTTGTACTGCGTATAGTCATAGATAATTTGAAAGAATGTTTGAGACAAAGACATTTAGCAAGCTGGGTTCTTGAATCAGTTTCCTTTTTAGTGTATCCCATACCTTGAAAACCAAATTTAAAAGCTCAAATGTCATCTTATACAATTCGACAAGTTGTATGGACTACAATGGGAATGGTACCTTCCTGGTTTTGCATGGTGCATAAGGCAAGAGCCGTTTTCCAGAGACCTAATTCTGAGTGCCTTTTCATTAGTTCATTGCTTTCCCCAATATACAAAACCATGATCACCCAATAAGACAAAAGACAAGAGAGGTGAAGGCTGGAGACTGTATTATCACAGCAATAGGAAGAAATTTAGTTAGGGACATCACCCTTCCTCTGGGGAATATTAGGTCCAGAAATCTTCTCGTATTTTGACATTTGAAACAGGCCAGTTGCAATTCTTAGGCACCTTATGCCAAACTTAACAAATCCAAAATTCATTAGATTTTATATGCCAACTATAACATACTTTTTTTCTTATTCCTCCCTTATGTATGCAGAGGCAGTTAAAAAATGGGAGCTTGTTTATCTCTTTTCCTAGCTGGGGGAGAAAGAAATGAAGTCAAGTCATTAATGTAACAATCCAGAGATCTGTTCTGAGGTCAGACAGAGCCTAGGACAGACTGGAAGTTTTGAAGATTCTTATTTGGAGTTTGTTTTCAGTTTTCTTTTAATGTTGAATATTTGTGTGCTCTAAATCCTTATAATTATTTGCCCTGAGCAAAAAAAAAAAGGGGGGTCAGTTTTTAAAAGACCCTGTATTAAAAAACATTTGTTACAAACACTGACTAAACTACTTCGTTAAAATTTAAAAAAAAATTGCAGAAAATTTTTCCAGAAAGTAGAAATAATCCAGATGTCTACAACTGATAAGTGAATAAATAAAATAGTGTATATCCATGCGAGGGAATATTATTCATCCATTAAAAGGAATGAAGCACAGAAATGGTATGGTATGGGTGAACCTTGAAAGTATTCCTAAATGAAAGAATCCTGTCACCAAGGCTACGTATCATATGATTTCATTTATGGGAAATGTCTAGAATAAATAAATCTATAGAGACGGTATGTAGATTGTAGTTTCCAGGACTGGAGGGGAGAGGAGAATGAGGAGTGACTGCTGAGGAGTATAGGGTTCTCTTTTGGGTTGAAATTATTAGATGGTGGTGATGGTTGCAAAACTCTTCAAATATACTAAAAACCACTGAACTATATACTTTTAAAGGTGAATTTTATAGTATATGAACTATGTCTCAAATCATTTTAGGTAGATGATGGATGGATAGTTGCAAGACCTTGCATTAGGATTTCAGGTGTTAATAAAAGCATAGGTTCAGTTTTATTTCCAGCTCTTGGTATATATTATCTCATGGATACAGTCAGGTGACCCTACCAGTTGGTGCTCCTTTTTGTGTGTGTGTTCATGGAAAGAATAGTAGTAACCTTGCTTTCTGGATTTCAGTGAAAAAAATCTATTACTTTTTGAAAAATTTCTGAACCTCTGTCTATAAACAATCGAGTCATTGTTTCCCACCTAAAATACTGTGTCTTGGAACATTTAAGTTTATTGTTCTTTTTTAAATAACCCTTAGTTTTATACATTTGCTTTAAAGATTGCCTTTGAAAGATGCCTTTCATAGGGACTTTTTATACATTAAGATCGCTCTCACTTTCTGTTGTTTAGAATGTTACACAGTTTGTGTGAACCACATTTATATTTGTAAGCTCTCAGAATATTGCATGTGGATTTCAAAAATATTTTTAAAATATATGAATGCATTGAAATGCATTAAACCATATTTTTCCATAGTTTTATTTTTAATTTTTATAAAAACCCAGTTGTGTTAACAATAAGAATTCTAATAAGCAAGATTGGCAAGAATATAGGGAAATAGATATTCCTCTTTAGTTTGGCAATTGCTATGTAATCAGTAAAACCTTTCGGGAGGACAATTTTGGGGTACAGATTAACAGGCTTAAAAATGTTCATCATTGTACCTCTGTTGGATGGCATCAGGTCAAACAGGAAGAGAGAACACCTGGGCTGATCTGTCTGAAGCAGAAGCTAGAAGCTCTGTGCTGAAAGCAGGAATGATCCTACACCAGAGGGTATCTCTCCTCACCAGCACTGTGAATGGTGACAGCATTTACTCCCAACTAGCTCAAGATCACCCTGTCCTGGGATGTGTAACAAAGTCATGGAGGAGACAGCATGCCGTAGTTCTAACCAAGACTGCAGATGGGCCCGGTTTCCATGCCCGCCCCCCAGCATTCCCACTGCTGGGCACAGGCTCAGGAAAGGAGTTGGAATATCACTTCCAGCCCTCAGAGTGGTAAACAACTGTTCTCTGATAAGGTGGGCAGAGAATCAAAGAGAATTTGCACATACAACTTCAGAACAAAAAGTAGAAAGATGGAGTGAGTTGTGTTAATCATGAGCAAGAAAAAAATACATGCCTTTGCCACGTAGTAAAGGAGAGAGGGGGAGAGAGAGAGAGAGAGGAGCACCACACATACAAATAATCTTTTTTGGAAAGCATATATTCAAGAAATAGAAAAAAAAATTCCCTGGAAGACCTTCATGGTATAGAAGAACTTGAGAAGAATATTAATTCAGTTAATAAACAAAAACATGCTCAGACTGACTTAGAAACAGAGGAAGAAAAGACAGCTGAGAAAACCAATGGAGGACCAGAACAATATTCAAGAACTAATAAGTAACTCACAAGGGTCAATCAATTTTAAATATCTTGCAATGCATAGGAGACCCTTACCCTGCAGTGAAAAATTTCCAGCCCCAAATGTCAATAGTGTCAAGGCTGAGAAACCTGATTTAATTGCATTTGTTAACTTACATAGTAAGTGTGGGTTTTGGTGTAATTAAAATGAAAATACCAAAAAGAAAAAAAAAATGAAGTTACCAAATTGAAAAACAAACAAACAAACTGAAACACTAACATAGAATGAAAGATTGTATGATTTACAATGAATGCAAGGGGGGAAATGGAGAAATAAAAGCTATTAGGAGAAACTAGTCGGGGTAATCCAACATAAGGTTGATCCGTGTCTTTGACATAGGGAAACCCACAACTGAAAATGAGTTATATTAAGGATACAATAGGAGAAAATCTTCTTGAAAAGATTGTGGAATTGTGCCTAAATACTGAAAAAGAGCACTGTACTCCAACAAGCATCAGTAACAAAAATTGATATTTTTTTTAAAGACAAATTCTCAACTTCAGGATAAAAGAAGAATCCTTCCCATTTCCTGACTGCACATGCAAATGAGGAAATATGAAAGGAAAGCAGCATAGTGGAGAGAAAACTCTCCAGCCTCTTTTAATATCAGAAGACAATGAAACACAAAAATCTTTAAAATTCTTAGAGAAAGAAATTGTTGCCCAAGAATATCTTAACCAACAAAATGAGCATTTTCATCATATTATTGTCTGTGAGAGAAAGACTGGGAATAACTTCAATATCTGAAAATAATAAATTGAACAAATAAACTATATTCTATCTAAGCAATGGAATGCTAGGTAGCCATTTAGAATGATGAAGTAGACAGGCTTATTTGTGGAAAAGTGTTCATATTATATGCTGCAGAGGAGCAGTAACAAAACAATATATATGATCATTTTTTAAAAATTTATCCACTATCCATCCATGTGTTTCTATATGTACATATAGAAATTCGATCATAAGGATATAAACTAAGTTTGCTAGAAAAATAGGTGTCTTGTTTTCTTTTCATTTAACTTAATGGTTCTCAGCTGGGGGCAGTTTTGCACACACACACACACACACACACACACACACACACACACACACACACCCGGAACATCTGGCAATATCTGAAGACATTTTTGTCTGTTACAACTGGGAGGATGCCAGTCACTTCTATTAGCACCAAAGATGCGGCAAAACAGCCTCACATACGGGACAGCCCTCCACAACAAAAAAGTATTCAGCTCAAAATCAATAATGCTGAGATCGAAAAACACTGATTTAATTGTATTTGTGAATTTACTGTAGTAAATATGGGTTACTGGTGTAATAAAAATGAAGTTGCCAAGAGAAAATTACTACATAAAGTGAAATTAAAGAAGAGTTTGCTTAGTAGATGAATGTATTCAACTGAAAAGGATATAAATTAATTTATTCTCTTGTTAGGGATCTTGGATTAATTTGCAATGCAAATCTGTAAGAGTGCAAACTTAATGTAAGTTATACTGTTATTTTAAATAACTTTCTCTTTGGGGAGAATATATGTTACGTTATGAAGGAAAAGAAAATATGGTCAATAAAGACCTTAAGTAACAGTTGGTTTCTAAAATGGTCTACTTAAATAACATTTAAAAATCTCTTCTTTCATTTTATGTTGTAGTGTCTCAGAATAAATGCTGATTTTAGTCAGAGGCCTGGGATTGGAATAATTAGTGATTCCCAATGAGTATATATTTCAATATGCCCCCCCAATTTTGTTCAATATGTAGAAATTATTTTTTGCTACAATATGAGTCATGATATATTAATGGTGTGTTTCATGTTGTTTGAAGTGCCTTAAATCTTTGAAGTGGGTGTCTAAAACTCTAATATGAGAAATCATGGCACATCGTGTTCCACTGATGAATGCCAAACAGTATGTGGGTCTATGTTGAGGCATTTAGTGGGGGTAAAACTTGCTGTTTAGGAAGAAGCATAATAAAACGACCAGCCAGAACCTCAGAAATATGACTGAGTAGGGGAACATGGCAGAGCTTTGCCTCCTGAAGCTATAAAAAAGCATGTTCTAGACAGTCAACAGTTCTTCCCAAACTGCAAGAGTGCTGGACGGGACCAACTGCTGGTTGACGTTATCATCACTGGTGCTCACGTTGTAAATATGGCTGGTGGGTTTCCAGTTCCTCTGCGTCTTTTGGTCCCGAATCTAAAATTCTAGTGCTTGAAAGTGCGTCATGAACACAAAACCTCTTGAGGATCATGGTCCCATCCCAGCATACGCCATGTTAAAACAGAGCTTGAGAAATGTAGCTAATTAAGTTTAATTCAAACAAATGTTTATCTAACATCTGCTCATCCCTGGCATGATGGCAGCTGCTGGGAGAAGACAGATTTAATAAAGACGGACCCTCTACTGAAGGAGTGGATAATCCAGATGTCCTTAGAACTACTCCCTGGAACTTGACAGGGTTTGTAGACATGATGGAAAGTGAAACACTAGAGAAACCTGACAAGAATTTCCCATCGATGATAATCATACCACGTGTTCTTGTAATGTTTATGTCAACATGAGGGATTTTACGTCTTTAGGGGCAGATTTCATGCATTCAAAAGATTTTGTAAAGATTTAAATTGGTATGAAAGTTAGTGATTGAGTTATAAATTTTAAGCCTACTTCCTAAAGTTATAGATCTTTTTATTCTCTTTATAAATCCATCCAGTTTAACAAATCACTTTTTTTCTTTTTTTTAAGATTTTATTTATTTATTTGACAGAGAGAGAGTACAAGCAGGGGGAACAGCAGGGGGAGAGGGAGAAACAGGCTCTCTGGAGAGCAGGGAGCCCAACATGGGGCTCAATCCCAGGACCCTGGGATCATGACCTGAGCAGAAGGCAGATGCTTAACCCACTGAGCCACCCAGGCGCCCCTAACAAATCACTTTTTTTTTAAGATTTTATTTATTTATTTGACAGAGAGAGACACAGTGAGAGAGGGAACACAAGCAGGGGGAGTGGGAGAGGGAGAGGCAGGGTTCCTGCTGAGCAGGGAGCCCGATGCGGGGCTCGATCCCAGGACCCTGGGATCATGACCTGAGCCAAAGGCAGACGCTTAACCGACTGAGCCACCCAGGCGCCCCAACAAATCACTTTTAATGGGCCTTTGATTCATGCTTCAGTCTGTTTTTAAACTTAGTGAGATTCTTTTAAACATTCAGACTGTACAAATTTAAGTTCCATTTTATTTTTGAGCATTCTCAATTTTATGACAGGCCATCCCAAGCTCTTAAGTAATTCCCATAAATCTAATAAAGTTAAAAGTAGTCATTCTTAAATTATCTTAAATGTGTTGAATTGTTTGCATCCTTAGTTAAGATTCCAATTTAAAATCTTGTCTTTATCAAGCGTTCACTCATACATGTTAGATTGGAAACATGATGCTGACCTGTTCACCTAAACATTTCTTACACATGATAAGTGCACAACACACCATATTTTACACAAAAGTATTGATCATTTGAGTGCCTTAAACATTTCTCTGCTTAACCCTGAGTCTTCCCGGGCCAGCTGCAGTTGTAATAGCTAGCTTTGGCCTGTACACAGGAGGGTGAGACACTTCTTGCAGCCTGGTGAAGGTGGAATTAATTGTAGGCTCCCTGCTCCCATTTGCTGGCTTGGCTAAGGGTGGGTCACAGGTTATTTCTGCGGTGTTTGGCCCAGGTAGAGAAGTGGGGGTCTGAGTGGTTTCTGTCTTGGTAGGCTGCTCTTTTCTTGTCTTTGTCTAGGGATAACAGGCTCTTATTGGGGCTTTTCTTGTCTGTACCCATTGGCATTTCCAGGTTGCAAGCTTTGCCACGTCTGGAATATGCAGGGCAAAAAAAAAACAAAAAACAGAAAACGAATCATGGAACACTACGTCAAAAACTAATGATGTGATGTATGGTGATTAACATAACAGAATAAAAAAAAAACAGGAAACTCATTACCTTTTTGTTCTGTTTCCTGAGATCTCTAGGAATCTCCTTTACTTCACCCGTAAGAGTCGTCTTATGTTTGTTTAGTACATAATGTGCAAGATTCATGGTTGTAATTACTGGGAGGAAAGTGCATCTATTCCATTTTCCCACAAATGGAAGACCCCCTTCTTAGATATTTAAACTGAGTTCATTCAGGGGAAGAAGAAATGACATTGTTCTCTATGATTTTTTTGCTAAGTTACTCATTTTTTTAACCATTAAAATAATCATGCTTTGTGTTAAAAATTAGAAATTAAAAAAATGTAAAAAAGTTAAAAGCTTTCAGGGGCGCCTGGGTGGCTCAGTCAGTTAAGCATCGGACTCTTGGTTTTGGCTCAGGTCATGACGTCAGGATCATGGGATGGAGCTCTGTGTTGGGGCTCCGCGTTAAGCAGGGAGTCTGCCTGAAGATTCTCTCCCTCTGCCCCCTCACCCCCAAAATAAATAAATAAATCTTTAAAAAAATTAAAATCTTTCATAACTCTACTGCTAATATTCAAATCTTGGTATGCTTCCTTCATTTTTCAATGCCTAGAGAGAGAGACAGATTTGTTGTACTGTTAAGGATTTTACTATGCATAGTTTTGTATTATTTTTCTTTTAACATTATATAATGGGCATTTTTGTAGCCACCATTACCTCTCCTTTAATTATCTTCTGAAAGCAGCGACTCACATATAGAAGTGAGACAAAAAAAAAAAAAAAAAAAACACCTGTTAGTCAGATATCAAGCATGCTGTCTACCTGGACAGTTCTGTTGAGAAATGTATTATTATATAGTGGTTCAGTAATGGGAATACACATTTTCAGGAAGGAGTAAATCTTTATATATGCTCCTACGTTTAATTACTCAATAAAATCTTATATTTGAAGGAGTTAATATTAATGATCATGGAGACTCTGATGAACCGTGACATTAATTAGACTTCTATGAATTTCTGGACCCTTTGAGAAAAATGAGCTCTTACTTGGCTCTATCCAAAGATTTATCCCAGTGGATAATATTTCAGAGTTCTAACTTAGTTTTCCTTCTTGGATGAGCAAGAAATGTGCAATTTGAACTTGTGTCTTTGGTTGGGTTTCATTGGAAACAGAACCCGAAACAAAGATTCTTTTGCAAGTGCTTTGCTGAGGTCAGAGAAGCATAGGAGCTTGAGAGGAATGACATAGGGCAAAGAAAGGGACTACACAGTCAAGATGTGATTCCAGGGGAAGTCTAGTTCGGCGTGGTCCCATAGGAGCTCTAGAGCATAAATTGCACCACAGCGGTTGTCTCATGCAGAAGGGAACAGGCTGGTCTATTCTACACCTGCATTGGTCAGTCATTGGTTGCTGGCTTCCCTGGGGCAGAGAGAGGGCAGGTTTGGATAATTTCTAAAGTATCTCTGAATGAACCAACTGTTACATAAGGCCACGCCTCTAGAGAAGGACATAGATGTAAGTTGTTAACTGTCAGCATCCACAGAAGGTGAGGATAGATGCATCTGCTACAACTTCTTTCTCTATTCTGTAAAAACTAGTGCAAGTCACTGTATTTGATATCGTCCACTGCATTAGTGCACATTGGAGAACCAGGTCACAGTTGTGTCCTCTAAACTCCTAGACGTTGCAGTCTAGTGTAGGGGACAGACTTATCAATATCACAAAAAAATTAGCATGTAAAGCGCTCCGATATAAGGTAACATAAATCTATCGTGAAGAAACTTTACTTACTCCGGAATGGAAGGAAAGTCTTTTGAGCTGAGAACTGATGAATAAATATGCTCAACAAAGCAACTGACTAAGGTAAAGGAGGAGGGAGAGAAGCACAGGAGACAGTTCCAGGTAGAGAGGGAGCAGCGTATGCAGGGATCCCATGCTCGCACATTCTCTTAAACAGATATGTCTAACATTGCTGAAGTACACAGAGAAACGGGGAGTGTTGCTGACTGTACCCAATCAGTTGCCACGAGAATGCTGTCTAACAAATTGTCTCAAAATTCAGTGGCTTAAAATAATAGGCATTTATTTTGCTCCTGAGCCGAGTCAGTGATTTACATTGTACTCTTGCTGGTTTGGCTCATTCCTGTGTCTGGAAACGAGCTGGCAGATGGTTGATCTAGGTTGACTTTGGCTGGGACACCTGGGCACATTGGCTCTGTCCCACATGTCTCATCCTTCAGCATCCTCTCTGGGGCATGTCCTCCTCACAATCACAGAAGAGCAAGAGCAAAACCAAAAACAAGCAAGCACTTTTTAGGCATCTGTTTGCATCACCACTGCTAACGTCCCATTAGCCAAAGCAAGTCACATGACTCTGGATACCATAAATAAACTCCACTTCCTGGTGGGAGTTGCTTAAAACCCCATGGGCAAAAGACATAGATAGAGGAAAGCATGAAGAATTGGGTCATTAATAGAACAATCTAGTAACAGGTAAGTGGGCAGCGACTGGACCATTTTGGACCTTACTGTCTGTATCAGAGTTGCTGGGGCCCACACAACTGCCCTTTTGCAAATCTGGGGCAGAAATCTGACATCTCTGTCTCCTCGGTTCTGCCTTAGGAATTAACCCATGCCATCAGTTGCATCATTTTCCTTTCCAACTATAGGCCTCAGTTGTATTTATTCCACATAACCCCTATCCTAAGGCATCTGTTCATGCCTTGTTCATGATTCATGCTTCCTTTTTCCCTTCCTGTACCACTTGATTTGGAATTTAATGTACATTTTGCATTCCTGTCGGAAGCTCAAAGTGATTTATACTCCATGCATTAACTAAGCTGTCAGCTACTCCTTTGAGATAGTTATGTATCACAATAGATGTTCAAGAGCTCTATAATAGAAAAGCATAATTACCATTTATAGGTGCAGCCCAGAGAGGTGCCAGGAGGTTCTTCAGTGAATTTTCCCCCAGTATCTCAGAAGTCTATGATGGAACAATTGGCCTCAAGAGTCCTGACTTCTAGTCTAGGCTCTATTATAGTCACTCTGTTCTGTTTTTTTAAAGAAAATCTTGTATGTAGTTTCTATTTCTGTCTGGAGATAAGAAAATTCATCTGTTTCATGCTGCCTTATCCAAATGTCAGCAATCTGAGGGGACCATGGAGTCATTTTCCTAGCACATGAGGGAAAAACAGGGGGAAAAATGTGGTCTTTGGTCTTTGTAGCATGCTCCTCCAGTAAGAGAAGAACCAGCAAAACATTACGTCCCATCAATGAGTGGGAGTAACAGGGCATTATAGATCCCATAATCTTGTGTGTCTAAATATTTTGCAAGAAAAAATCATAAGAATCTATGACTCCAATTTCAAGTACTGTTATGAAAAACAAGGAAGTTGTAAGTACTTAAAGCAAGAAACAGAAAACCCAAATGAGAATATAACTACTTTCCATGTCGCTCACCAAAATCTGAATAAGCATGCCATTGACATCTTTTTATGTTAAAAGTTAATTTTACAAGGAAACCTTTGTAAAAGTGTTTCATAAAGTAATGGCTGTTGTCAAATTTTTTTTTAACACTTAAGTTCAGCTACCTGGTAAAGTCATTGAATAATTGAAGAGCATGGATTATACCTCCAATCTCCCAAGTATATTTTAGGGTGTGTCTAGGTAGGAAATTTGTGGAAGAAATGTACTTCTTTGATTTAGGCATTTGAAGAACCATGGCAAAGAAGGGAATGTGTAACCAAGGACTGTGATCGAGTTTTCCAAGAGTCTTGGCTTCTTAATAAGATGGAGAATGAGCTACTGATCCTTTCTCTTTAGACGTGTTGTGTGACATCATTGGAAATCCTGCTCATTGTTCAGTACTTGGATGAGAAGGAGGCAGAGAGTTAAGAAAGTTCTACAGCTGTCATCTTGTAGCAGCTTCTCTCCATTCCTGGCTAGCCTAGAGCACATTTGCAATTGAAGAAAGAAGCCCCTTCAGAGTAGTCCGTTCTGTTTGGGAAGAAGAGTGGTAGATTTTGCACTGAATTCCCATTTTGAAAATAACATGAAACTGCTTTCAGAATGCTGTGTCCATCAGGAGGTTTTTGGCTCCAACTCATAAAATACTTAGAAGAGCTAATTAAACTGTAAGGAATGTATTTATCTCACATACCAAGAATCCAAAGAGAGTTCTGGGGTTGGTTACTCCGGGGGGAGCTCAGCAGCATTCTTGTTAGCTCCTCTGATTGCCTTGACTTTGTCCTCGTTTCATTATGGCTGCCACAGCACCAAACATCACTTCTTCAGAGTGCAGCATCCAAAGGCAGGATGGGGAAGTTTCTTGTCTTGTGACAGGTCCTGGTGGGTGGTGGGGGACGTTGGGGAGAACTTTTCTAGAAGAATTATAGCAAAATTTCCCCTTTTCTCAACCTTTTCACAAGGAACTGTCATATGTCTATGCCTACCTCAGTCACTAGCAAAGGGAACAGAACTATCTTAATCCTCAGAATAATACATTTTTAATATCTGTAGTGTGTCTCCTTTTTGTTATTCTTTCTTTATGCATTCTTTCATTTTTTATTAGTCTTTCTAGAAATTTTTTAGCTTTTCAGAGAACCAGTATTTGGTTTTTTAATCCTTCCCATTGTGTTTTGGTTTTTTATTTTATTCATTTCTTAACAACATTATTAGTCTTTTTCTTCTGATTTTGTGGGGTTTTTTTCTAAAATGTTTTTCTAGGGTCGCCTGGGTGACTCAGTCGGTTAAGTATTTGCCTTCGGCTCAGGTCATGATCCCAGGGTCTTGGGATTGAGTCCCGCATCTTGTTCCCTGCTTCTCAAGCAGTCTGCTTCTCCCTCTCTCTCTGCCTCTCCCCCTGGCTTATGCTCTCTCTCACTCACACTCTCTCTCTCTAATAAATAAATAAAATCTTTAAAAATAAATATAAATAAATAAAATACTTTTCTAGATCTTCAGTGTAAATACTTAAGTCATTTGTATTTATCCTCTTTTGATATCGAGCATATGCATTTAAACTTTATTTTTAGTTTTCAAGTTTTTATTTAAATTCCAGTTAGTTAACATACAGTGTAACGTTAGTTTCAGGAGTACAGCTGAGTGATTCCGCACTTCTGTACAACACCCAGTGCTCCTTAATCCCCACCACCTGTTTCACCCACCCCCTGCCCCCACCTCCCCTCTGCTAACCATCAGTTCTCTATAGGTAAGTCTTTTTAAAATCTATATTCCATTAGTTTATGTTGCCTTTTCATTGGTGTTCTGTCCCAAATATTTTATAATTCCCTCACTGTAATTTTCCTTTTGGCTTATGATTTATATGGGTGAATTTTTTAATGTTCTAAATATGTGGTCTTTTTAGCTGTCTTTTACTTCTTGATTTCTAGTTTAATTACTATCAGAGAACATAGTCTGTGTGACAGTGAAACTTTGAAGTTTGTTGGTATTTCTTTATGACATAGTTATTCTAAATGGCACATTTGTATTTGAAAAGAATATATTGGTACAGAATCAACATATTGCTCTTCAATAAAGCATAATTTTGTTTTCAAATATTCTCTATCCTTAAGTTTTTCTTGATCTATCCATTAGCTTGATGCATTTTTAATAGGGCTATGTTAAAAGTTTTCAGTTTAAATTTGCCCTTAGATACATATTTTAGGTAATGTTGTTAGATGTATATAAATTAACGATTATTACATCTTTGGGGGAATTATTCATTGTGTAATCATTTATCTTTATCTCCAGTAATGCTTTGGATTTTGGTTCTATTATGTTTTCTTATTTCTTCCTTTCCACCTCCCTCTTTGCCCCCTTCTCCCTCCCTCTTTTGATTGCTGACATCACATAGCTGGATCTGGAGTCTTTATGATGTCACTCTGAGGCTTCCGCGTCTCTGTGATAATCAGGGATATCGGTTCAGTCTCCATTCCCACAGCCCTGTCTTCGTCCTCTTGCTTCCTGAGGCTTACAGCTCACTCAAGCTTTAATCCTACATGGTGGATGTAGTTTGTCCCCCCACCGCCCTATCCCTTGCTTCTAGGCGTGAACCTGATCCTAACTGCCTCTCTTCTGTGCGTATCTTTTGGTCCCCTAACACATAGGAGCCTAGCTCTTGGCAGCCACCGCCCACCTTCAGAAACAGAGTCCAGCATTCCTGAAGTTTCAGCTCCACTTATTACTTTGTATTTCTGTTCTCTTCTTGGTTCAAGACACACTTATCTCATTTTCAAGCCACAGCATATTTTATTGCTTTTCTCTCTTTGCATTCTGCCTGTTGTTGTTAATTTCTTGGAGCTGGGAAAGTATACTAATGCTTAAATCTAAGGCACCATCTTGCCCAGTGAGCCCTTGAGCATTTTCTGTGCATTATCTCATTTAATCCTCACTGGTATGCTTGATCAGAGGTATTACTATGACCATTTTACCTCTGAAGAAACTGAAACTCAATGATGTGAAGCAGTCTACTGAAGATCGCACAAGTAGGACAATGGAGAGCCAAAAAATGAACCTGAATTTTTGATTCTGGAGCATGAGATCTGAACTTCTGAATCTTAACAAAATGGAGCTATTGAAAGTGTAAATAAGATGGAAGCGAATAATTGATGGAAAATACCAGTGAGCCAATGAGATGAATTGCCCATGGGAGGGTTGAGTCATGCCCTAAAGGAAGAATGTGCTTTCCTTGGAGGCAGAAGATGTGGGAAAAAAAGGAAAGGTAATATTACAGAGAGATTCTGAAGAAGCTAAGATATAGGCTGAGAAGCCTAGGTTGATATGTAAATTGTTATTAAATCTACTTAGAGAAGTCAGGGCCCACAATTATATGTAAGAAGGGCGAAGGTATAAAACAGTCAATGTGAGAGATTTGATAAAGAATCTGAGTAGAGAATTTTTTATCTAATTAAAGGAACTCAAGACAAGAAATGTGAAAATTTGGATCCAGGAAGTTCTTTTCAACTGTTTCTTCTCTCTAATGGCTCAGGCAAGTGAATGGAGACACTTTTTGCCAAATTAGACACTCCTGTGGACTTATTTGTACCCATTGCAAGTGTTTTCAAAGAAGACTTATCATTACATATTCTCCCCTACTCTTGATCTCCTATACTGCTTAATAATAACAAGAGATAGGGTGACTACCTACCTTGGTTTGATTTGGAAAGTTTTAGTTTACACCTTTTGTCCCTATGTAATTATTAATCACACCCCTATTACCCTCAAAAGCATCCAGAGGAGTATGATGAATTCTATGTTTACCCTAATAAGAAGGAATTATTAATGTTTATATTCTAGATCTGTGGTCAACATTTACATGCTGAATCCTATGTCACTCTCACATCTACACCATGAGATAAAGTACATAACTATCCCCATTATTAAATTTATTATTTCAGTCCCTGAATATTTAATAAGTGCCTACCATGTACTAGGTAATGTATTAAATGTGGGAGATAAAATTATGAGGTTAGTAGATAAGGTCCTTACCCTTATGCAGCTTGAATTGAGATTTAGAAAAGTTGAGTTACTTGATCAAGATTTGCAAAATCCCAGGATTTTAATCCAGTTCAAGCCTACATCAAAGCCTAAGTTTTACCACTACATATTGTATTTTTAGTAATGATAAGTATGTTTATTTTTTGAGAGACAGAGCGGTGGCGGGGGGAGGCGGCTCTTGTACAGTGCAGAGCCCAATGTGGGGCTCAATCTGATGACCCAGAGATCATGATCTGAGCAGAAATCAAGAGCTGGCTGCTTAACTGACTGAGCCACCCAGGCACTCCAATAATGATAAATATTTTAAATGACACATTTTGAATGAACCAGGTAGCTATAGAGATACTAAAATTATCCACATGTGTCAAACTTCAGTCATAGATGAAAATATCTCACACAACAGTATTTTAGGGTGAAATATCTGATGGCAAATTTTTATTTTAATATACATTGCCACTTGGCCTAATCATCGTTCTATTAAACATTGCAAAGCATTAAATCTCTGTTAGAAAGAATGCATCGGGTATGATGATCACCTGTCACAGGCATTGGAGATCTTTGTTGGGATTTTTGTCAACATTGTTTTTTTTTTCCTTTAAAAACAGGTACATCTGGATTTTTATAGCATAGAATATGCAAAGGCAGCCCCTTATAAGTCTTTCACTTTACAAAATTACCTCTTTATAGATGAGGAAAATGATAGCATTCAAAATATCCACCAATAGCTTTTTAAATATATTGATTGTAATACATTGGACAGATAAACCACCAAAGTACAAAAGTAAAAGCTGGCCCTTGTGATAGGGAAAAATTGATCTTTTAGTATTTGTCAGTTTTTCAAACGAGAAGAATGATAACAACAAAATGTAATATTAGCATCAGGCTGTGTGAAAGTGCCTCGTGTGACTTTCTAAGGGAAAGCTCTGAAATAGGAAAACAGGAAAGTAGATGAGAACACTAGTGAACAGCCCCACTATTCAGGGATCTACCAGTGGTGATTTTTCATTTAATGCCCTCATGAAAGCATTTTTAAAAATGCTTTTCCAAGTGGATAACAGAGTTCATTTCATTTCAGCTAAAGTAATTTTATGACTTGGGTGCTATTGTTTGTGATTACGAAGTGTGCAGTTTTCCTGCTATTTTGTTGCATTATTCCACCAGTTGGCTAAAATGAGTAAATGACTAGAAGTAGTTCAAGATTAAAAATAGTGATAGGAAAAGTCAAATTATTTGCTTTTTCATTATTTACCACAGCTTAAGATGAGGTTGTAAGCTTAAGGACTGAACACAGAATCTGAATCTGTGTTTGCTGGCACAAGGAAACTTACAGGTGTGAGATTTGCTCAGACAGCAAAAACAGCAAAATATGTCTATGAAGTACAACCGCACACATCTGTTGAAAGTTGGAATTTATTGGAGCAGTAGACAGCCCAGTGCTCACTGTGTTATCAGTTTCTCATCATGATGCCATAATGTATTTTAGGCTTTTTATCTTTTCAAATACCATGCTGGTAAACTAGTAGTATTTTCTCAGAAAAAGAAATGTAAAGTAAAGTTACCATTACGGAAATTGATCAATTGTGTGGATAAGGGAGAGAAGGGAACAAAACTACAGAGGCATCACGCAGAGTTGCATCCCCATGGCAAAAAGCAACTGAGTCAGTGACATACATACTTGGAGAGTGGCGTGAACTTCCAGCACAATCCCTTCACCAGGTGACACTGACAGCCATTATATAAAGCAAATGGTGTACATTGGGGAATATAAAGCACCATTTCTGTGAGATGGCAGGTGTTCTGATCACAACTGATAATAGGCTAAAGTTTCTCAGTATATGCATAGTAAATGTAAGAGAGAAGTGCTTAATGATTTTCTGTTATGTTTACCAATGAGCATTCATTCTAAAGAAGAGATACTTCTTTATTTGGTTCGAAAGCCATGAGGTAAAATAGAAAATGTATGTTCTAATCAGTACTGTAAGAGCACCAACTACATAGGAGGCAGTGAAGGTCTTTGAATTAAAAGGGTTGTGCCTGATTAGCAACCCAGCATCGCTTTATTTACAGAAAATAGCTGGTAGTCAATCCTATGTCTCTGCATTTTGATTTAAAAATTGAAGAAGTGAAATTAAAAAAGGAATACTATTAAATCATGGCAATTGATTTTAACTCTTTACAGAGTCCTGTACATTATGTGACAATTTCAAAATGTTACTTTTCTGCACTGCTGTTGAGGAGTAAGATGCTTACATGATTTAAAATGGAAGGTGAGATTTTTAAATTCATTTTTTAATTACACTGATGGTTCCAGTCAAGACTATTTCTATGATTTCAAATGGTTGCCCAAGTGACAGATTTTAGTGACTTATTCAGGATCTTGAATCCATGCATCCGTCCCTTCAAGGAAACATTATCATTATTTTCTTTGTTAAAGATATGACATCAGAATTTCTTAAGAACAATAAATTGTGGAGCAAACATCTCAGTCTTTGTAAATTTAATTATTTTCAAATGCTTGATGTGTCCCCCCCCCCCCCGCCATCAGTGAAGGAAATCAATGACATTATTGGACATCCTTAAAAACCCATCCAAAAACTACAAGAAAGGACCAATACTCTCTAGAGTGGATTGGGACTCCATTTGCTATGATCCTTCAAGTTAAACATTGAGCATTTAAGTGGGATATATGATATGGTTATTATCTCTAGTACCAGACTGAGCTGTCACGGTCTCCAATGAGAAATTTCCCTGTAAAGGATCTGCATTTGGTCCACATATCATTTCCAGAAATAATCACATATCAATTATTAGAAATAAAAGATTTAAAAACAGATGAAGTGGGTGAGGCACCTCTCCTACAGGTAACGTTACTTATTATAGAAGTGGAGAACCCAGATATGGACGCTCAACTCTATGGTCAAATAATCTTCGACAAAGCAGGAAAAAATATGCAATGGAAAAAAGACATTCTCTTCAATAAATTGTGCTGGGAAAATTGGACAGCTATATACAGAAGAATGAAACTCAACCATTCTCTAACACCATACAAAAAGATAAACTCAAAATGGATGAAAGACCTCCATGTGAGACAGGAATCCATCAAAATCCTAGAGGAGAACATAGGCAGTAACCTCTTCGACATCGGCCACAGCAACTTCCTTCAAGATACATCTCCAAAGGCTAGTGAAACAAAAGCAAAAATGAACTTTTGGGACTTCATTAAGATAAAAAGCTTCTGCACAGCAAAGAAAACAGTCAACAAAACAAAGAGGCAACCCACAGAATGGGAGAAGATATTTGCAAATGACACTACAGACAAAGCACTGATTTCCAAGATCTATAAAGAATTTCTCAAACTCAACACCCAAAAAAACAAATAATCAAGTCAAAAAATGGGCAGAAGACATGAACAGACACTTCTCAAAAGAAGACATACAAATGGCTAATAGACACATGAAAAAACGTTCATCATCATTAGCCATCAGGGAAATTCAAATCAAAACCACATTGAGAACCTTACACCAGTTAGAACAGCAAAATTGACAAGGCAAGAAACAATAAATGTTGGAGAGGTTGTGGAGAAAGGGGAACCCTCTTACACTGCTGGTGGGAATGCAAGTTGGTACAGCTACTTTGGAATACAGTGTGAAGTTGCCTCAAAAAATTAAAAATAGAGCTACCCTATGACTCGGCAATTGCAGTACTGGGTATTTACCCCGAAGACACGGATGTAGTGAAAAGAAGGGCCATATGCACCCCAATGTTCATAGCAGCAATGTCTGCAATAGACAAACTGTGGGAAGAGACGAGATGCCCTTCAACAGAGGAATGGATAAAGAAGATGTGGTCCACAGGAATTCAGTAAAGTAGCAGGATATAAAATCAATGCACAGAAATCAGTGGCATTCCTATACACCAACAACAAGACAGAAGAGAGACAAATCAAGGAGTCTATCCCATTTACAATTGCACCCAAAACCATTAGATACCTAGGAATAAATCTAACCAAAGAGGCAAAGGATCTGTACGCAGAAAACTATAAAATACTCATGAAAGAAACTGAAGAAGACACAAAGAAATGGAAAAACGTTCCATGCTCATGGATTGGGAGAATCAACATTGTGAAGATGTCAATGCTACCTAGAGCAATCTACACATTCAATGCAATCCCCATCAAAATACCATCCACTTTTTTCAAAGAAATGGAACAAATAATCCTAAAATTTGTATGGAACCAGAAGAGACCCCGAATAGCCAGAGGAATACTGAAAAAGAAAAGCAAAGATGGCGGCATCACAATTCCGGACTTCCAGCTCTATTACAAAGCTGTCATCATCAAGACAGTATGGTACTGGCACAAAAACAGACGCATAGATCAATGGAACAGAATCGAGAGCCCAGAAATGGACCCTCAACTCTATGGTCAACTTATTTTTGACAAAGCAGGAAAGAATGTCCAATGGCAAAAAGACAGTCTCTTCAACAAATGGTGTTGGGAAAATTGGACAGCCACATGCAGAAGAATGAAACTGGACCATTTCCTTACACCACACACAAGAATAGACTCCAAATGGTTGAAAGACCTAAACGTGAGACAGGAGTCCATCCAAATCCTAAAGGAGAACACAGGTAGCAACCTTTTCGACCTTAGCCGCAGCAACTTCTTCCTAGAAACATCGCCAAAGGCACGGGAAGCCAGGGCAAAAATGAACTATTGGGATTTCATCAAGATAAAAAGCTTTTGCACAGCAAAAGAAACAGTCCACAAAACCAAAAGACAACCGACAGAATGGGAGAAAATATTCGCAAACGACATATCAGATAAAGGGCTAGTATCCAAAATCTATAAAGAACTTATCAAACTCAACACCCAAAGAACAAATAATCCAATCAAGAAATGGGCAGAAGACATGAACAGACATTTCTCCAAAGAAGACATCCAAATGGCCAACAGGCACATGAAAAAGTGCTCAACATCACTCGGCATCAGGGAAATCCAAATCAAAACCTCAATGAGATACCACCTCACACCCGTCAGAATGGCTAAAATTAACAAGTCAGGGAACGACAGATGTTGGCGGGGATGTGGAGAAAGGGGAACCCTCCTACACTGTTGGTGGGAATGCAAGCTGGTGCAACCCCTCTGGAAAACAGTATGGAGGTTCCTCAAACAGTTGAAATTAGAGCTACCGTTCGATCCAGCAATTGCACTACTGGGTATTTACCACAAAGATACAAATGTAGGGACCCGAAGGGGTACATGTACCCCAATGTTTATAGCAGCAATGTCCACAATAGCCAAACTGTGGAAAGAGCCAAGATGCCCATCGACAGATGAATGGATAAAGAAGATGTGGTATATATACACAATGGAATATTATGCAGCCATCAAACGGAATGAGATCTTGCCATTTGCAACGACGTGGATGGAACTGGAGGGTGTTATGCTGAGTGAAATAAGTCAATCAGAGAAAGACATGTATCACATGACCTCACTGATATGAGGAATTCTTAATCTCAGGAAACAAACTGAGTGTTACTGGAGTGGTTGGGGGTGGGAGGGATGGGATGGCTGGGTGATAGACATTGGGGAGGGTATGTGCTACGGTGAGCGCTGTGAATTGTGCAAGACTGTTGAATCACAGATCTGTACTTCTGAAACAAATAACGCAACATATTTTAAGAAAAAAGGAAAAGAAGAAGATAACAGGAGAGGAAGAAAAGGGGAGTATGTCAGAGGGGGAGACGAACCATGAGAGATGATGGACTCTGAAAAACAAACTGAGGGTTCTAGAGGGTAGGGGGGTGGGGGGATGGGTTAGCCTGGTGATGGGTATTGAGGAGGGCACGTTCTGCATGGAGCACTGGGTGTTATGAACAAACAATGAATCATGGAACACTGCATCAAAAACTAATGATGTAATATATGGTGATTAACATAACAATAAAAAAATT
>NW_027397077.1:22722922-22736889 GCF_003265705.2 Callorhinus ursinus | reverse complement strand
ATATATACAATGGAATATTAGCCATCAGAAAGGATGAATACCCAACTTTTACATCAACATGGATGGGACTGGAGGAGATTATGCTAAGTGAAATAAGTCAAGTAGAGAAAGCCAATTATATGGTTTCACTTATTTGTGGAGCATAAGGAATAGTATGGAGGACATTAGGAGAAGGAAGGGAAAAACGAAGTGGGGGAAATTGGAGGGAGAGACGAACCATGGGAGACTATGGACTCTGAGAAACAAATTGAGGGTTTTAGAGGGGAAGGAAGGGGGGTGGGGGGATGGGTTAGCTTGGTGATGGGTATTAACGAGGGCACGTACTGCGTGGAGCACTGGGTGTTATACGAAAACAATGAATCATGGAACACTACATGAAAAACTAATGATGTATTATATGGTGACTAACATAACATAATAAAATAAAAAAAAAGAAGTTGATATGTATACCTTACTTAGCTTATGATACTAGCTTGGATTGCCATGATTATTACAAAAACATCTCTCTCATTGTTGTTTAACTTTTAATTATCATTAAATAGTAAATTCTATTGCAGTCTTAGATATTTTAAGTTACTGAATGTGGTGATGTTCTTGTCTCAATGTCTATTCATCTATGAATGCCATAATTTGAGGAACACTGATCTAAATCTTAAGGATAGATGGAGTCTGTCCAGCGAAAAGTGAAGCACAAATAAAATAAAATAAAATATAGGGCACCTGGGTGGCTCAGTTGGTTGAGCGACTGCCTTCGGCTCAGGTCATGATCCTGGAGTCCCGGGATCGAGTCCCACATCGGGCTCCCTGCTCAGCAGGGAGTCTGCTTCTGCCTCTGACCGTCTTCCCTCTCATGCTCTCTATCTCTCATTCTCTCTCTCTCAAATAAATAAAATCTTTAAAAAAATAAAAATAAATAAAATATGACAAAAATAAAAGTGAAGCATAAATCTATAGGAAATCCAGGGAAACATATACTATATCAAGTGAGCTAAACTAATACTTTAAAGAATCAGGTCCCCAAATGGTCATTCCGTGAAGTGACTTTTAAATTTTTTGATCGTCCATCTCAGAAATTTTATCTCATCAGTCCCATACACATTTGCATCTTTATTGGTCATCTTTGGTCAAATTATGCTGTGGTAAAAAACAGCTCAAAATCTCTGTAGCTTCAAAACAAAGGTTTTTTTCTTTGTCATTATGTTACATGAGGGCTGTTGCATTCTCAGTGGCTTTGCTCTGGGTTGTGGCTCTCTGTTGCGGGCTACAGGGAGGCTACGACTCTGCTCCAAGTAGCTTGCTATTCCAGGGTTCAGGCGAAAGGGACAGCCTCATCGTGATATGTGCTAATGGCAGAGGGAAAGAGTAAGAAACCTTGAGCCAAAATGCATAATTACTCTGAAAGCTATTGCTCGGGTTTGGCATACACCACATGCTGATTGACTAGTAGGTTTCATCCTCCCAAACATCAATGCGGTGTGGAAGGATTCCCCTCTGCGAGGAGCCCTGCACGTCAACAGGTAAGTGACAAGGATGAATAGTTCTTCAAAAGGGAGGTGGGAGAGGGAGATATACAGTCCACCACACGTGTACACGTATATGAGCACATGTGTGAGTGAACCAGAATTTCACAAGTTAATAATTACCCTTACTATGTTTGATGTATTCTGATATTTTCTGTTCTATTGTGTCTTTTTAAATTTTGTTTGAAACTCACCAAATGGGCTGCCTGGGTGGCTCAGTTGGTTAAGCGTCTGCTTTTGGCTCAGCTCATGATCCCAGGATCCTGGGATCGAGTCGTGCACTGGGGCTCCCTGCTCAGCGGGGAGCCTGCTTCTCCCTCTGCCTCTGCCCCCCATTCATGCTTACTCGCTCTCTCTCTCTAGTGCTCTCTCTCTCAAATAAATAAAATCTTTAAAACAAGAGAGAGAAACTTACCAAATGAAGTGTTAGCCCACTAATGGGGTTACTACTAGCATTTTGAAAAGCACTGTTCTAATAAATAGCCTGAACAATTTCTTACAGTTTGTAGAATGTCGTAGAAAGTGAACAGGTCTTTGGTAATTGCTTTCCTTAGAGTTGAGCAAGTCATTTTTCTTGATTCTAAATTTAAAGATGTATGATAGAAAGGGTAGAAAATTAGAATAAGGAGTTGGAGAGTTTAGTTCTAGTTCAGTCACTGACTGGCTTCTAAGCCACATTTTCCCCAGCAGTGCACTGGCGATAATGACCCCTGCCTAGCCTGCCTTAAGTGAATGACACTTTATATTGTGCCTGGTGCTGTTCTAACCACTTTACTAACTCATTTAACCCACGCAACAACCCTCTAGAGAAGTACTACTAATATTCTCATTTTATAGAAGAAGAAACTGAGGCTCAGAGAGGTTGATGATTTATAGGTGCTAGATGCAGATTGCAAACCCCATGGTCTGGCTTCCCAACCATTATGCTAGTTGGCCTCTATCGTGGCGATTAACATTTTCACGATGTGAAACTACCACCTTTAAAATTGCGCTGTATTAATCTTGTGGTTCATTCTCTGGGAAACTAATGGGTCTGTTTTTTACTTTTCAAAGTGTCCAAGACGAAAATTGCACATCCACTCACAGTGAAATTGGCAACCATTCTGATGAGCAGATGTCTTGGTCCCAAATCAGAGACATGAAGCCAGATATGCAGCTTCCTATTTAGTTCTGGCATATCCGTTGGTCTGTTGAGTGTCTCCTGAGGCAGAGCAAGAACAGTAAGTTAGGCTCAGAGAGCATGACTGTACATTTGCCTGGTAACTATAACTGCCATGACTGCACATGGACCCCAAATGTGAGGTTATTAAAATTCCACCCCATTCAGCTTTGGTATATTAATTTTACTAGAGCATACAAGTAAATGAGGGTCATCATTTGTCCCGTGAGTTTATATTCCTGATCTCTGCAGTGTAATCACTTTCTGGATTGTTTTATAAGAGGCTTGTTTACAGTGACATCCAATCTTGCTACAGTGAGGTCATTTCTCCAGGAAAAAATGAAAAAACATGAAATCTGTGTGAAATTTCTTTTTCTTCTCTTTTTTTTAAAGAACCAGTTTTGTCAGGTTCAAATGAGAGCCTTTGAGAAAGCACCCTATAATAAGAGGACATATAAAGACCTGAATAAAGGAAACTTACTGTTTCTGAGGAACTATTCTAGGGAATGAACCCCTTTGTATCCAGATATAATTTCCACTATACCAGCTATATATTTCCACGTCAGCTAACTAAGGGTCTTCATCCAAAAAACAAATATATACATATACATACATATATATACATATGTATGTATATATATATTCGAACATATATAATATATATATTTTTTAGGGTCTATTTATGACCCAATGTGTCAATGTCTGTTTGCCTGCCTGATGGAGGAATGCTTTGCAATGATATGTAAAATCTGCTTTCTTAAATTTCACTTTAATTCCAGTATAGTTAACATACAGTGTCATATTAGTTTCAGGTGTACAATATAGTGATTCAACAATTCCATACATCACTCAGTGCTCATCACAAGTGCAATCCTTAATCCTCACCACCTATATTACCCATCCCCCCACCTACCTCCCTTCCAGTAACCATCAGTTTGTTCTCTATAAGAGTTTTTTGGTTTGTCTCTCCTTTCTTTGTTAATTTATTTTGTTTGTTAAATCCCACATATGAGTGAGATCATAGGGTATTTGTCTTTCTCTGACTTATTTCACTTAGCTTTATGCCTTCCAGATTCATCCATGTTATTGCAAATAGCAAGATTTTGTTCTTTTATAAAATCTGCTTTCTAAAAGAAACAGATATTTAGTGTTTAGCAAGGCTATCAAAATGTTTGTGCCATCACTTTGCATTGGTATTTTATGTAGGAGAATTAGGGCCTAGAAAAAAAATTGCTTGGTGTTTCTTTTAACATATCTTTTGAAAGTCACTTTGCAGTATAATTTACATACGTTAAAAGTCTCCATTTTTAAAAGTACAAATGAGGAGTTTTAACAAATGTATGCAATAATGTAGCCACCACACAACCATGATATTGAACATTCCCATCACCTCAAACATTCCCCTTGGGCCCTTTTGCAAACTCTCTCCCCACTCCTGGTCCCTGATGGTAACTGATCTTATTGTCATTACAATTTTGCCTTTTCCAGAATTTCATATAAATGGAAATATACACTTTAAAAGATTTTAACAACTTCATCGGGCTATAATTTACATATCATAGAATTCACTCATATAAAGTATACAGTGTTGTTGTGTGGGTTTTTTTTTTTTTAGTATGGTCAATAGTTGCAACAATCACCATAGTCACTTTTAGCAACTTCTTATCACCTCAAAAAGAAAACCCATAGTCATTAGATATCACTCTTCTACCTCTCTGTTTCCTGAGTGCCAACCAACTGCTAATCTGTTTTCTGTCTACATAGATTTTCCTGTTCTGGACATGTCACAGGAATGGGATCATGTAAGATGTGATCTTTTGAGGGGCGCTTGGGTGGCTCAGTTGGTTAAGCGCTGCCTTCGGCTCCAGCCATAATCCCAGGGTCCTGGGATCAAGCCCCACATCAGGCTCCCTGCTCAGTGGGGAGCCTGCTTCTCCCTCTCCCTCTGCCTGCCGCTCTGCCCTTCTGTGCTGTCTCTCTGTTTCTGTCAAATTAATAAATAAAATCTTTTTTTAAAAAAAAAAACGATGTGATCTCTTGTGACTGGCTTCTTTCACTCAGCATGTTTTCAAGAATCATGCATGCTGTAGAAGGTATCAGTACTCCATTCCATAGCAGTCTATGACTGAATAATGTCCCATTGTATTGATATACCACATTTTGTGTATCCATTCACCAGCTAGTTGATGGACATTTGGGTTATGTCCTCCTTTTGGCTATTACGAATATATTCCTAAAAACATTCATGGACAAGTTTTTGTGTGAACACAGTTTTCATTTCTCCTAGGTGGAGCAGAATTGCTGGGTCATATGGTAGCCATGTTCAGCCATTTGAGGAAAAAAACAGACTGGTTTTCAGTGCATCCGTACCATTTTACATTCTAGCCTGCACTATATGAGGATTCTAATTTCTTCACATTCTTTCCAATACCTGTTACTCTCTGACTTTTTTATTTTAGCTATTCGAATGGATGTGAAGTGGTATCTCATTTTGGTTTTGATTTGCATTTCTCTGATAACTAATGACGTTAAGCAACTGTTCATGTGCTTATTGGTCATTTGTATATCTTCCTTGGAGAAATGTCTATTTAAATCCTTTGCCCATCTTTAAATTGGGTTGTCTTTTTGTTATTGAGCAGTAAGAGTTCTTTATGTATACTAGATTTGGTTGTGGTGTATTCTTTTGGGTGTTGCTGGATTCAGTTTGTTAGGATTTTGTTTAAGATTTTTACATTCATATGTATAAAAGATATCGGATTGTAATTTTCGTGTGATGTCTTCATCAGGTTTTGGTATCAGGATAATAGTAGCCTCATACAATGAGTTGAGATGTGTTCCCTCCTCTTCAGTTTTTTGGAAGAGTTTGAGAAGAATTGATCTTCATTAAATGTTTGGTAGAATTCACCAGTGAAATCATCCAGGCCTACTTCTTTGTGGATAGTCTTTGGTTACTAATTCAGTCTTCTCATTTGCTATATATGGGTCCATTAAAATGGTTATTTCACCTTGAGTCAGTTTCAGTAGTTTGTCTTTCTAGGAATGTATCCACTTCACCTAAATTATCTATAATTTGTTGATGTGTAATTATGTGTAGCATTCCTTTATACAGTCATTTTTATTTCTTTAAGGTCGGGGGTAATATCCCCTCTTATTTTCTGACTCTAGTAATTCGGGACTTCTTCCTTTTTCTCTTGGTTAATGTAACTAAAGGTTTGTAAATTTTGTTCATCTTTTCATAGAACTGGATTTCAGTTTTATTGGTTTTCTCTATTATTTTACTATTCCCTATTTTATCAACTTCTGCTCTACTATTTACTGTGTCCTTTCTTCTGCCTGCTTTAGATGTAGTTTGCTCTTCTTTTTCATGTGCTTTGAGGTAGTAGGTTAGGTTACTGATGTGAGATCATTTTCCTTTCTTTATATAGGAATTTTCAGCTAATAATTTTTTCTCTAAGCACTGCTCTAGCAGCATCACATAAGATTTGGTAAGTTGTGCCTTTATTTTCACTCATCTCAAAATATTTTTTGTTTCTCTTTTAATTTCTTCTTTGATCCACTGGGTATTTAGGTATTTAATTTCCACATATTTAGAAAATTTTCCTGTTATTGATTTCTAATTTCATTTCATTATGGTCTAAAGACATACTGTATATTATTTCTATCCTTTTGAATTTGTTGAGGTTTGTTATGGACCTAGCATATGGTCCATATTGGAAGTAAGTACTGTTTGTTTCTGGCTTTTTTAGCACAGTGCTTTGGGATTCATTCATGTGTTGCATTTGTCAGTAAATCAGTTTTTAATACTAAATAATACTCCATTGCATAGGTATGCTGCAATTTGTTTACCTGTTGATGGAGATTTGATTTATATCTAGTTACTGAGTATTATGAATAAATGTGATAAGAGCATTTGCATACAAGACTTTGTGTGGAAATATATTTTCATTTCTCTTGGGAAAATACCCAAAAGAGGGATTCCTGGATCATAGGATAAGTGTATATTTAACTTTATGAGATACTGTCAAACTTTTTCCGAAGTGTCTGTATCATTTGCATTCCCACTAGTAAATCAATAGGATTCCATCTGCTCAACATCCTTGCCAACACTTGGTGTTGTTAATCATTTTAATTTAACTTTCTAGTGAATGTAATGGTATCAAATTGTGGTTTTAATTTGCATACCTCAAATGAATAATGATGTTGATTATTATTTCATGTACTTACTTGCCTTAGTGTTTCTTCTTTGGTTAAGTGTTAAAATATTTTCCCATTTTTTAAAATCATATTTTTCATAATGTTATTAAAGTTATTAATATATTTGTGTATCCTAGATAAAATTATTTTTTGCCAGATGCACTTTTTGCAAGTATTTTTTTCCAGTCTGTGGTTTTCTTTTCACCTTCATAAACTGCCCGTTAATATTTTAATTTTGATACTATCCAGTTTATCAAAATTCTCTTTTATGGTTTATGCTTTTTGTGTCCTGGGAAATCTTGGCCTAACCCAAATTTACAAAGATTTTTCTCTTATTTTTTTTCTAGAAGTTTCTCATTTGTTCTTGTAACATTTTTGTAGATCCTTTAGGCTTTTCTATGAAGACAGTCATGTCATCTGCAAATAAAGAGAGTTTACTTTTCTTTTTCCAATCTGTATGCTTTTATTATCTTTTTTTCCTTATCCTGTTAGCTACAATGAAATATGATATAATGTTAGATAAAAATGTCGAGGGGACATCCCAGAATTGTTCTCAATTTCAGGGGAAACAAAATATATACAAATATTAGCCGAAGACTATTTTGTAGGTGCCCTTTATAAAGTTGAGGAAGATCCTTCTTTATTCTTCCTGATTTATAGAGTGTTTTTATCCTTATTGGATGGTGAATTTTGTTGAATGCTTTCTCTGCATCTATCGAGATGACCATATGACTTGTTTTTAGTCTATAAATATGATAAATTCACTGACTTTTTTAAAGTTAAACCATTCTTGCCTAACTAAGATGAATTTCACTAGGGCACAATCTATTATTATTTTTATAAATAGCTAGATTCAATTCACTGATGTTTTGTTAAGGATTTTTGTATCTGTGCTCATAAGGTATGTTCGTCTGGATTTATCTTTTCTTGTCATGTCTTTGCTTTTAATATCAGGGGTATGATGCCTTGTGAAATGAATTCAAATGTGTTTCCTTCTTTTCTATTTCCTGCCTGAGCTTATCTGGATTAGTATTATTATTTCCTTTAAATGTTTGGTAGAATTCACCAGTGAGGACTGTAGTTTTCTTTGTGGGAAGGTTTTTAACTACAAATTAAAATAGTCGATTTTTTTTTTGTTTTGAAATTGAAAATAAAATTACTGCTTTTATACTGAAGAATAAATGTAGATATGTTTCTCAAAAAATGCTTGCTTTGTTTCTAAATTAAAGTTTAAAAGCTGCATTTGAATATCAGGTTATAGGACATTACTTTTTTCCCTATACCTTTCATTCTCTACAAATAGAAAGATTCATGTTTTCTTCTAGGAATGCTATTTTAAATCACTCTTTGTATATGAGTAATTATTCCTGTAACTGTGTGGATTACCTATTACTGAAATGCGAGTTCTAGTTTCCATTTACTTGTAATATAGTTTAATTTTCTATTCAGCTAATTTAGGAAATGTGTTTAGTTTAATTGGAACAGAGTATATGGTTGAAGGCCTCTTTCAATTTGTATATTGAGTCCTGCTAAATACTTGGTGTGTTATCTTGAGGATTGTTTTATCAATCACATTTTTTTTCTCTCTGGAATAAGTTATGGGCTTATCATTATGCCTTTTCTACTCTATAAAGAGTCTTATAGTACTGCTGTTTCTAAAGAACAAACTGAAAACGGAATGGTATCTTCAGCACATGTGAACAGACACACACAAACACACATTTCTGTTTATATTCCTATTTATCTATCTCAAGCAAATACTTGCTTCTTGGAAACTAGTATCCTGACCATTGTGGCTTAAAGACCTTAGCCAAAACAGCCTCTCTGAGAACCGTGAAGCTGAAGTTGTTGCAGGTGCATCCAAATGATGCCTACTCATAAGCACATTGATGTTAAGACTAGTCTAGAATTTTCTTGGGTTTTTTTCCCCAAGCTTTATGGAGATATAACTGATACAACATTGGGCATGTTTAAAGTATCCATTGTGTTGATTTGACCCACTTCTATATGTAATATGTCAGTTCACACCTGTTAGAATGACAGTCACCAAAAAGACAAGAGATACCTGTTGGCAAGGATGTGGAAAAAAGTGAACCTTTGTGCACTGCTGGGAAGAATGAAAACTGGTACAACTACTGGCATAAACAGTGTGGAGGTGGTTCTTAGGCTTTAGAAGCTACAGCTAGAAAAGGAGAAATACATGGCATACAATGGTTTTGTCTAAGCAGATAATCAGAAGAACTGGAATTGAGTTTTTCCAGCTTGTATGTATTTGTTTCTGCCTGTAACTGTTGCTAATATTTCTAGATTCTTCACGCTATACCTTTTTTTAGACCTCTATTCATTCTAACTTAGGTTGTTTCCCCCTTTTTTCACCACTTCTGTATATTGTTCCCATTTATAAGTTGACTTCCTCTCCTAACAATACCTAGTAAGCAAGAAAATCAAGGCAATTTGCTATTAACTTTCTCAACTTCATGTATTCATACCTCATATTCACTTCTTTTTTTCTTCCTATTCAACGAGAATGATATTTATTGCTCTCCACTGGGTGAGTTCATTGGTGTAACTAAGCTCTATATGAATAATACTAGAAGAAAGTAAACTTCTAAACTATATTTGCCTAAAAAGAACTAACTATATCTTTGGAGCTCAGATAAAAGTGAAAATAGAAGAAACACTCAAGAATGTTTTTGGTGCTTGCTACCTAACCTCTTTATTTAAGTCTGGCCTATTGAAGTGTAATTTATTATAGAATGAAATGGAATCACTTTTATTGTAAATTTCAGTGGGTTTTGACAAATATAGTGCTGTTGCCCCCATTTGTAATCAAGACATAGAACAGTTATAGCATTCCCCAGTTCCCCATTCCCCTTTGTCATTAATGCTTCCCCCATCCCCTGCCACAGAAGATCACTAATCTGGTTTTTGTCTCTATTGTTTGCCTTTGTAATAATGTCATATAAGTGGAATCACATGTACATAGCCTTTTGAGTCTGGCTAATTTTGCTTGGTGTCATTCATCTGATAGTCATCTATGTTGTATGTATCAGCAGTTCATTCTTTTTTTACCACTGAATGATATTTAATTGTATGGATGTGCCACAATTTTTTAATTCATTCATCAACTGAAAGGTATTTGGGTCAAGTGGATTGTTGGGTTATATGGTAAATGTATGTTAAGCTTTATAAGAAACTGCCAGGCTGCTTTCCAAAGCAGCTGTACCATTTTGCATTCCCAGCTGTAACATTGCAATTGATGTGCATCCTCACTAACACTTGGTATTCTCAGAATTCTTTTTATTATTTTAGCCATTCTACTAGATGTCTAGTGAGATTCAATAGATTTGAATTTCCCTAATGACTTATGATGTTGAACATGTTTTTATCTGCCTATTTGCCAACTCAGGAGTAGTGCACAGGAACATGCTGATAATAAATAAAAAACAAAATTAGAACTACTTTCTGAGGAGGCTGGAGCTGGACTCGTAGATCTAGGTCTTTGTGGCCATGGTACCTGTTACATATGTATGTGTTTAAAGCCAAGGATGAGTGGAGATGGACCCAGTCTCAGCTAACTTTTGTCTAAATGATACTTTAGTTAGATGCCCCCCCAAAACAAAACAAAACAAAACAAAACATAAAACACAGTATTTAAGAAGGACTTGCATTCAGCCATTAATTTCTGGAAATTATCCCAAAGGAGAGGGTTATGGATGGGGGAAGATAAAACAAAGATCCAACAGTATTATTGAGCTCATTACTTCTGGGACAGCTGTAGCCCAGTTCTGGATCAAGATTTGGCTTCATTTAAGCAGCCGTGATGCTATTTGCTTTTCTTCTCTCTCTTCTTTCTTCCTCCCTCCATCCTTCCTAAATTCCTTTCCATTCTCCCACTGTAACTGTCATGAGAAATGTACAATCTCTTTTCAGAAAAGAGAAAGAGAACCCACTTCTCTTAACATCATGATTCTCAAGTCTGTGAACATTTTGAGGGTAAAAAATTATACCTTATTCTTTTAATTAATTAATTTAGTATTTCTAAATACTAAATAATATAGAATATTATATATTCTATGCACAGAACCCAGAATATAGTAGATACTTGGAGATTGTATTTTTAATGAATTAATGAATGATTGAGGATATGGGCCATTCCCAGATCAGAAAATTCTGGGTTTGGTTTTTTTGGGGGGGTTGGTTTTGGGGGGGTTTTGGTCTAGATATAGACAAAACTATGGAGTTAACATATGCTTAAAATTTTTAAGCACTCCCCAGGGTTCCTGAAAAACCATCTTTGTGATTTTCTCATTCTTGGTATCGTATGAAGGGCAGACCTTACAACTTCATGCACTGCCTTCTCTAGGGCTCTCAAAAAGCATCTCTTTTTATATCAGAACAGAATCTGTGGAGATTTCTGGGTTGCAGTTGCATTTGAAGTCTGCTTAGAAACCCGTGTACCTCTCCCTATAATTCAGGTTCTAGGACACTGGTTTTCCTCACCCAGGCCTGTGAACAATGATCTATCCACCCAAGTTAGTAACATTAACTTAAATTTATGCGGGCAGGTTTTCAGCACATTTCCCCTTTGGAGCTGCCTCCTTCTTCCATAGCCTGCATATGAACACCAGCTTTCATTATAAATGTTTCCCAGTGAACCAGCACTCCAGATGACAGAAATGAAACTTATTGTATTTCTTACAAAACTGACATGAATCCCACCAATCACCATGGCACACGGCTGAGAAATGCACTTGGTTTGCGACGAGTGTTTTATCACTCTACAGTGAACTTGAAGGAGTTGAAAGTCCTCTGATCAGGTAAATTTTCTTAAGAGAATGGGTAGAATATTGTCAAGTGTACATATTCTTGACTGGTGGGGAGCATGGGGACCAATTTACTCAACAGAATGTAGAAACGATGACATGCTACCTTGAACAATAATGGTAATTACCAATACTGTTTTTAGAAAGGAAAGAGGGAGCAGCAGAGAGCACGTTCTGTATTTTATTTTATTTTTTAAAAGTTTTTATTTAAATTTCAGTTAACATAAAGAGCAATATTAGTGTCAGGAGCGCAGTTTAGCAACTCAGCACTTCCATACAACATACCTGGTGCTCATCACGAGTGCCCTCCTTCATACCCATCATCTATTTCCCTCATCCCCCACGCCCTCCCCTCTGGTAACCGTCAGTGTGTTCTCTAGAGCTAAGAGTCTGTTTGTTGGGACCCCCTGGGTGGCTCAGTCGGTTGAGCGTCTGCCTTCGGCTCGGGTCATGATCTCAGGGTCCTGGGATCAGGCCCCATGGGGGGCTCCCTGCTCAGCAGGGAGTCTGTTTCTTCCTCTCCCTCTACTCCTCCTCCCTACTCGGGCGCGCTCTCTCTCTCTCTCTCTCAAATAAATAAATAAAATCTTAAAAAAAAAAAAGAGTCTCTTTCTTGGTTTGTCTCTCTCTCTTTTTTTCCCCTAGGCCTGTTTGTTTTGTTTCTTAGATCCCACATATGGGTGAAATCATATGGTATTTGTCTTTCTCTGACTGACCTATTTCACTTAGCCTAAGTCTGTCTTCTCCCTGATGCCCCACTTTTTTCTTTCTAATGGCATATGATCATCTTGTTCATGTCAAATGAATTATTTGAAATAGAAAATCTGATTCCTGTGTCCCTGTTGCTCATGGATAAAATGAAGGTGCCAGTTTGCTAATCTGCTGAATACCAATTCTCTCTCCCTTTCTCCAACATACACACACTCCCTCACTCATTCACACCCCCATAAACTACACCAATTATCATTTGTAATGTTTGCGTGACAACTTACCTTGGAAAGCATTTCTCTAAGCCTGTTGTATCTCCTTTAGTCCCCACCACACATCTGTAGGCAGCCGTCATGCCCATTTTCAGCTGTGGAAGCTGCTGCCCAGGGTGGGTCAGTGACGGGAACCCACACTGACATACTTCTGGCTGGGTGCTCCTCTACTACACTTGCGGGGATAATAAAATCATCTACCTCAAATTATTATTTTAAGAGTTAATATGACAGTGCACATGGGGCATTTAGCACAATGCCTGGTATGGAGCAAGAGCTGATAAAACAGTGGCTAAACTTAGAAATATCCTGGGGAAATACATATCATACAAGATACCTTTGCCCCTTTCCACAGCCTACTGAGGGAGATAGAGCTCCATGAAGCACATTTCTCAAGAAGTCGTTTATCTTAATCAGCCTTAAAATCATACTACTTTCTGAAACCATATGCATGTTGTTCTTCTAACATAGGATCTGTGTGTCAGTAACCTCATAAAAAGACAATAGAAATCCATATTAAAACTATCAACATTGTGTGAATGCTTATACAACTCACTCTATTTTTTGATTATCATACCTCCACTTACAATTCTGACATTTGAAGTTTTTACATCTGTGTAAGAAAATGGTTCATAATACCTGTCTTAGGTCAGGTTGCTCCGCAAGCAGTCTGTGAATTGGAGATGAGCATGTAGAAAATGTACTGGGGAGTGCCTCTGGGATCAACATCTGCGAGGGTCTAGAAAGCAGGGTTGGGTGGAGAGAGGGTATCTTGACTGCAATGGAATGCTAGCCCGAAGCTGGACTGCCCATTCAGAGTTGACTTCCCTGGACCTTTCTAGGCCATCAGTCATTGTATGCAGGCTTGCTTTGAGGAAAGGCGTGGCCTGGAGTGCAACTCAGCTGAGAGCCATCAGCCCCAGACACTCCCAGCAACTGAGGAGGAAGGAGGCGCAGGCCTGAAGAGGGTGTCTGTGCAACACACCACAGCCTCTGCTACAAAACAATGTTTGCCACAAAACAGCATCTGCTACCATTCCCTTTCCACATGTCTCCTGTGTGCTTATGTGTTCTTGACACCTTCTTGACCTCATTACAGGAGAGAGGGCAGGCGGAATGATGCATCTTAGATGCTTTTCTTTTGGATTTGTCACTGTGATTTTATTGTCATTTCTTTTGTCTCTTTACCTTTAAAGATATGAGGATTAGGAGGGTTTTGTTTTGTTTTGTTTCGGTTTTGTCTTTAAAGATTTTATTTATTCAGGAGGCGCCTGGGTGGCGCAGTCGT
>NW_027397077.1:22605734-22722522 GCF_003265705.2 Callorhinus ursinus | reverse complement strand
AGGATTGAGAGTTTTTAAAAACACCTAGCTGGACCGGTTTCCAACCAGTGCTCATAATTTGGGTTAAGGTCAAGGATCCTGGCAGGAAACAAATGGTACATTCAGAGGGGGATAACCAAGGAGAGTTTAAATGAAGGGACTGATGGGGTGCCGGGGTAGCTCAATTGGTTAAGCAGTTAAGCGTCTGACTCTGGGTTTCTGCTCGGGTCGTGATCTCATGGTCCTGGGATCAAGCCCCATGTTAAGTTACATGCTCAGCAGCAAGTCTGCTTGGAATTTCTCTCCTCTTCCCCTCCCACCACACTCATGTGCGACCGCCCCTCTTTCTCTAAAATAAGTAAAATAAATCTTTAAATGAAGGGACTATTTAGAAATGCGTGGGCCGAAGTTAAAGGAAACTGACAATGAGTGATGGAATCCTTGTTTGGGCAACAACAGTGGAAAGTCATCACCACCCCTAAGTTTGAAGGACAAGGGGAGAGAGTAAGGAAAGCAGAAATAGTACACAGTCCAACAAGAGCCAGGCCCTTTGGAAGAAGAACATAACCACTAACAATCCAGCAGAGAAGGAGTTGGGTAAATACATGCCCTGACCTCTCTCATGCTTCCCTCTGATCTCCTGCTGGTGGTACCCGTCTTCTGAATATAACCAGAATGTAGCAGGTGAGGGAGCCTGCGGATGAAGTCCATGTGGGTCAGCCTCTTGGGTGCACAGCAGGGGAAAGTAGATCTGGGGCAGCACATCAAAGGTCTCTCTTTATGGTCCTGTGCCATTTCCAGTGTCATGCAGGTTTTTAACATCCAGGTCAATTTGTGAAGCCTTTTCTATAAGGTCAACTCTAGTGCATATCATCCTCAGTTGCTTCCACACTTGCCCCCTACAAACCCTTTTGCACCCAGTAATCAGAATATTATTTTTAAATCAGTGCTGCTGCTACGTACTTGCTGAAAAAGTCCTCAGTGTCCACCCACTGCTCTTAAAGACAAAAGCCAATGATGTTAACATGACCCCCAAGGTTCTTGGTCTGATCCTGTGGTACACCTGCTTCAGCCTTCCTGTGCCAAGCAATTGCCTCTTACTTAGGTCATTGAACAGTCTGCCCTCTCTTCACCTCCCCTCCTCCTGTTCCCTCTCCTTAGAACACACGGGTCCTAGTTAACCCCTCCTGGTTTTCCACATCTCAGCTTGGAGATCCACTTCTTCAGAAAACCTCTCATCCTTTTTCTTCTACCCCCAGAACCTTTCAGGACCCTCTAGCAAATGGTCATAGCACCCTCTACATTTTAACTCAGGATTCTTATAAATTTGTAATGTTATGGAACTGTTCACTATCCATTTCCCCTTAGACTGTACATTCTAAGAGTCCAGAATCCAGCAAAATGTCTTCTGGCACATGATAGATCCTCAGGAAATATTTACTGAATGAATGACTATTTGAATGAATGAGTGAATTGGGCTGGGTAGGAAACTTTACAAATTAGATAGCTCACACCTGCTTAAAGAGGCAGTTATGACAAGTCCCTGCAGATCACAGGCTCGGTGTTGCCAAAAGGTGACATGAGAATAATGTTGCAGGAACTTTCCATGTTTTACCGTAAATCAGTGATGGCCTTGATCTAATGTAAAATCTCTTGCTTTTCAAATGTTAGTCACTAATTCCAATTTGTTTAAAAATGCTATACAATCCAAAGAAAACACTTGGATAGGCTGAATTCAACCCAGGAGCTACCTCATTTAATTCCTGGTGTGCGTGGCTTCAAAGAAGGTAAAATTTCATATCAGAGGTTCTCTGTTTAGCATGTAGACCCAAGACTTTTTTTTTCTACTGTTGTTATTAATATCTGGGCTTACTCAAACTTATTTGTAATCAGTTAATGGTCCACCCTAGCTTTCACTTAATCATAATAAATCAAAATATTGTAAAGGACCAATTAAGCAGTGGGCAAGATCTATGGAGTAGTCAAACACCCTTACTAAAAATATGAATTTATAAACACTGGATCATCTGGCCTTTTTAATGATTACTTAGAGAAAATGCATCAATTAAAATGAGTGGTGTTGTTTTCTTAATGGCATTTTTTTTTTCATGGACATAAAGCTTTGCTTGAAGACAAGTCACACCAAGAGAAAAATGTGTCTCTGTTTCTGTGGAATTCATCAGTCATTTTGGCTCTTCCTATTAGGACTGGGCCATGTGCAGTTACTGAAGAGCCAGGTAGGACAAGTGCTGAAGATAAGGAATGGCAGGGAATTTGGGGGTGATTATGTCATGGGACAAATAGGGCTACCCTGAAAGCTCTCTGAACAGTGGGTAGCATACTTTCAGAAACATCACATAGATTTTTGTTTTTGTTTGTTTGTTTTTAAGATTTCATTTATTTATTTTTGCAAGGTGGGGGGCAGAGGGAGAAGCAAGCTCCCTGCTGAGCAGGGAGCCTCACACGGGACTCAATCCCAGGACCCTGAGATCCTGACCTGAGCCGATGCTAAGCAGATGCTTAACCGACTGAGCCCCCTAGACACCCTTCATAGATTTTTGAATACCATCATGAAAAAGGATAGATCTGATCTCTTTGCCTTTAATCCAATGAGTGTTTTCTTGGGAAGGAAAATATCCTTACCATTCCCAAACCGGTTTTCCGAAGAGAGGTATATAGATCTTAGACCTCTTCTGGCTTTACATTTTCAAAAGCTATATATTCTACCCCCCCATTCTGCCATTGCTTAGAATGAAAAAAATATATATATCTATACTACTGATGTCAAATAACATCAACATCAAGTGTCTTTCATCCAGGGTTAGGTTTCTTGGTGACTTTCAAGCTCCTTCCCTTGGAAAGCCTGTGGAGCTTGTCACAAGTGATATTTTCCAGGTGAAGAGGTATGCAGCATATCAAGATCCTTTATCAGGAGGCATATTTTTCAGTCATCTTTGTGAGGATCTAAGCATCTTTGCCAGGCTCCAGCCATGAAGCTGCACAGGAATTAGATCATCACAAAATTAACACCATCCTGACTATGCTGGTCACACTAAGGAATCATTTCCAAACCCTCATTGCATTCTCCCAGATGCGAAGTTTCACCCCGAAGCTGAAAGTGGACTCTGTCTTTTCAATCTTAGAAGCAGATTTTGAGGGGAAAATATATTTTTTCCCTTCAAATGGAATCTGTGATTGCGAAGAAATCTATCAACTGACTTGATTTCATAGTGTCATGGCCAAGCTTCATATACATCACCGTTTGTGTATCTTTTTTTGATATAATAGTCTATAATGGGGACCAGTGCTTTCTAAGTATTTTCATGTCAAGACATACATAGACTATGTGTACAAGATACCAGAGGCTGTTCATGGTCTGGGGCCTCCCAACCCACAGCCCTGGAGTTTGTAAGGATTCATATCCCTGCATACCTTCAATGCACCCAGGGCACACTGGTTGGGAAGTTCTGACTAGAACCACCTACTTCTATTAACATTGTATTTATAAGTCAATTTCACATAGCAGAGTGCAATGATGAAAATATTTTTTAATATTTTTAGTTTATTTCCAGTAAGCATCTTTTCTGTTAGCTCACCAAACATAATCTGCGATACTAAAAGATTATTCTCATTATTGTCCCTGACACTGATATTTACTGTGTGGGTAAAAATTATTTTAAGTAAATATTTATTTTTCATGTTGAGCATAGCAGTCTTAGAGACCCCTTCAAAATGCAGAGTGCAGTCCCAAACAATTTGGTGTTTGTCACTTCATATAGATTTCCATTTGGTAAGTGGATAAGGTTTTCTTGTTTTAGATAAATAGGTCTGTGACGTTTTGGGTAAAGTAAATAATAGATGCTTGTGAGTCAGTATTTTTTAATTTTATTTTAATAATCCATAGAGTATTCACTGACGATGGGTGAAGGCAGTGAAAAGAAAAAGAAGATCCTGCATAAAACTCTTGTATTGACTCTGTTATTCATGTTTCAGTGTTAAGGAAAGCCCCTAACTGGTTTCTTTGACACTTTACCTGAATCTTCTATAGCCACTTGTTAGAGGAACTGCAAACTCATGGGAAACCATAAAACCTTCAAGAATGTCCTCTGCTATGTCTTATTAAAAAAATATATTTTTCACTATAAAAATATGTAGTAGTGTCCTTTATCCACCATTAAAGAGACAAATTAGACCTATACCAGAAATTAGAATAATTGAACCTATGAGTGAAGTACCATCTATCTTTTCTTACTTAAGACAATTTTTCTAGTGAGAAGAATCTAACATTAGAAATGAAATAATTTCACCAGAGTTAATTACTGACAAAGTTGATTTGGTATGCTACACAGTATGGTCTCATATCTACTAAAAATGTCAGTAGTTTCTTTATCCTCCTCAGTAAAGTACAAAATTGTCTCACAATCAGTACTTTTTGGTAGCTAACTACATTTTCTCAATAGGTGGCTTAATACTCTTCTGAAAGATTGCTCCGTTTCTCCGCTTCCTCTCCACTGTCACCGTGCTGACGGCTGGTACTGAATGGCATCCTCCTGACACTCTGTTCTCGGAAGTTCTGTTTCCTCTAATGTCAGTGCCCTGGGCTGTTGTTTCTCCCCATTGCCCTCCCACCTTTCCCCTCTGGAACACATTATCTCATGAAGTAGGTTGACTTTGGTGCATCCTCCAAGAAAATGGAGGTTCTATAGTCTATTGCCTTTCTTTGTAATCACCAATCCATCTTTGTTTCCCATTTCCTACTTTCTCAGTGTCCTTCTATTCCATGGGAAGATATTGGCCTTAATATCAGTCATGGACCCTGGGGTTTGAGTTGCTTCCTATATCTTATAGCTTGTGGTAATTGTGTTAGTATCTGAAAAATTGTATTGAGTACTACAGATGCAGTCGTGCTGCTTTTATTTGTTTTTTTATTTTTATCTTTTGAGAGAGAGAGCATAAATAGTAGGGGAAGGGGGGCAGAGGGAGAGAGAGAATCTTAAGCAGACTCCGCACCCAGTGCAGAGCCTGGCATGGGGCTTGATCTCACGATCCTGGGATGAAAATCAAGAGTCAAAATCAAGAGTCAGGCACTTTAACCATCTGAGTCACCCAGAAGCCCCTAGTCATTCTGCTTTTAAAGGAGATTCCATACTTCTAGGAGCTCAAGGAAGCTGAAAATAAAAGAGTTTCCCAATGTGCACTATATTAGGGGAATAAAAATATTATACTGTTAATACTGGAGAATGCATATACTCAGTTACTCAGGTGAAACTGGTGAGAAAGTAGGAATACAAAAGCAGTCACATGCTACCTTCTTCACCCTTTTTTTCCAGCCTCTTCTATATTGTGAATGAATATGAGGTAGGCATTAGGTGCCAGAAAGCACGGCAGAAGCTGGGGATGAGAAACTAGAAGATAGTAAAAGCTATTCAGTAGTTTCTGTCTGACAATTATCATCACCTTCTCAAGTAAATTTATCTGAGAGTAATCTGAAGCCTTGAGCCTTGGTTACCTCATATACCTTCATTATAGAGATGCTAGATAAAAGCTATCATCGGTATTTCATATGCATTAATTTTTGTACAAATTATGATTTTCTAAGTATTTAAATTGGTAATACTGGCCTGAGTATTTTATAGGATTCAAGAATTGATTCTCCAATATTGTCTCAGCATCCTGACTAACCAATCTGCTCTTATTTCTGCCTAGATACTAATAAACAAACCACCTAGACGGAATACCTTCCTTCGCCCTTCCAGATCCCTAGGTACCTTTTTTTACCTGGCTTTCTGTCCCAACAGACTGACATCAGCTTCCTTTCCCTCTGGCTTCCTTTTGAGTTCAACTATTGGGAACCCTGAGAGGAGCTTGGAAGAAAAAGAGAAATCTGGATAATTATTCCTCCTCCCTCTGAGGTTGCCTTGGCCTGCATTTTCTCTAACCTGCTCTCAAAGCAGATTTCTCTGCATGACTTTCCCCTCCCAGGTGGTGATAACTATTCTCTCTGTCCTTGCAGGCCTAGGTATGGTGACCGTTTGCTGCCATTAACACTTTATTCTTGCAATATCATTTTTGTAGGTAGTTTTGTGCAAATAATTATTTTTGGAAATAGTTTCTATAACTTTCCTCTAATTATCTTAATTTGAGTATTCTTTCTCTTTCCTGTGGTAACCTATGGCTATACCAACTCACCAATCATAGACTTACACTTACTATGTTGTACATGGCTTATATTTAATATTATTAAATAGGGTTATTTTAGCAATGTAAATTTTATATGAGACTAGCTTAGTTTTGCTCCTCTGAAAATCTTAAATAACAGACCAACTATAAAATACTCAAGGCTAAACTTCACTGAGAGATAAGCAAAAGCTTGAAGGAATTTGAGAACAAAAAATGAGACTTTCAAAGAGTTTGTAATTGGCTCCTAATTTTGGCAAGAATCACTAGGCAAAGGCTGGTTGGATCTCCATAAAAGAGATGAACATTGCTTACTATAAGACATTATAGTAAAATGACTGTAACCATGGCAGAAGAGGAATTTAGAGCAAGGGAAGTGGGCTCTCTAATAAGATCATAGAAAAATCATAAGTCCCACTCAAATCTGGCCAGTGTGGATTTGAATAACAGGGTTTTAAAAACTTGTCTGCATGAGAATTCCTGCTTCCAGAGAGATTATGTATATATATAATATATATTATATATTATATATATAAATATATATAATATATAATATATTATATATATTATATATTATATATATAAATATATATTTATTTATTTATTTCCTATTCTCACCAGTAATTACAACTAAAAACTCTGGACATTATAGGTTAAACAAATATAAGAAAACTCTGAAAGTTGGAGAAAAGAAAGAAAACCAGCTAGGGAACTTGGAACTCAGGAATGATGTGGTGATGATTTCCCAGAGTTTTCTTTTGGCTTCATTTTGAAGATGAAGAATCCAGCAACCCAGATATGCCAGCAGGTAAAACAAAAAAGCCCCAACAAAAGTCTGCTTTCTCTAGATGAAGGACCAGGAAAAGGGAATCCATACAAGACCATACAAGCTTTTAGAAAATAACTGCTCTACTTTAGCCACACACCATTAAAAAACCTGCATCCTCCCCCTCATTTTATGATAAGGAAATGACTCTCCCTTTCCCACTGAGATGGTG
Organism: Callorhinus ursinus; assembly: GCF_003265705.2. Classification (NCBI taxonomy): domain Eukaryota; kingdom Metazoa; phylum Chordata; class Mammalia; order Carnivora; family Otariidae; genus Callorhinus; species Callorhinus ursinus. The sequence goes on along the minus strand of NW_027397077.1, from coordinate 22,715,368 downwards.
AGGAACCCACCAGAAGGCTATTCAAGAGCCTGAACTTCTACCCTTACCTGGCAACAATGAGGTTGTATCTCATTCCCCTGCCAAAACAGTATCATAGAAGGCCTACCAAAACAGAACAGTTAAGATGCAGATCTTACAATGTAATATTCAAAAATGTCAAGATTTCAGTTAAAAAAAATCACATCATACCAAGAACTAGGAAGATTATAACTTCAACAAGAAAAGATAATAGAAACTGATGCCAAGATGACAAAGATTTGAAAATTATGACAAAGATTTTCAAGCAGTCATTAGAAAAATGCTTCATTGAGCACATATAAATTCACTTGAAATACATGAAAGAAATGAAAAGTCTTAGTAAAGAAATAGAACAAACTAGAGATTCTAGAACAGAAATGAAAAGCAAAATGAATGGGCTCAACAAAAGAATGGAGAGGACAGTGGAAGGAATCAGTGAACTTGAAAACAGAATAATAGAAATACCCAATTTGAACAACACAGATATATAGATTTAGATATAGGTAGTTAGGTATAGATACAGATATGAAACTCAGGGATCTGAGGAACTATAAAGATCTAACACCTGTGTCCTTGGAGTCCAGATGAGAGGTGAAAGAGGATGATGGCAGGGGTTGAGGAGGCAGGTATTCAGAGGAAAAAATACCTGAAATTTTCCAAAGCTTGGCAAAAAATATACACCTACAGATTCAAGAAGCTGAACAAATCCCAAATATGATAAACCCAAACATATCCAAGCCAAAATACATCATCATCAAAACCTCTGGAAAATAAAAACAAAGAAAAAATTTTGAAAGCAGTGAGAAAAAAATGATGTATTAACTATAGGAAAAAAATCAAATGACAGAAGATTTTTCATCAGAAATCATGGAAACCAAAAGGAAGTGGCACACACTTTTAAGGTGCTGAAATATCAATCCAGAATCTTATATCCAATGAAAATATCCTTCAACATGAAGACAAAATCAAAACATTATCAAATAAAGAGAAACTAAGGGAATTTGTTGCCAGTAGACCAGAATGGCTAAAGGAAATTTTATAAAGATATAAGGAAGGATAAAAGAAGGAATCTTGAAACACCAGAAAGGAAGAAAGAACAATGGAAAGGGCAAAGCATAATAGATTTTCCTTCCCATCTTCCCTTCCCTTTTTAAAATTATGCTTGACAATTGAAGCAAAAATTATGACAACATCACATGTGGATCTCAGTGTATGTAGAACTCAGATATATTGAAGATGGTTATATTCTAAATGGGAGAGAGTGATGCAATGTAAAGGGAGGTAAGATTTCGTTTCTTTTTTTTGCATTTTAATTAATTTATTTATTTTTGATTATTTATTTATATATGATATTTATCTTTTGATTCATTGTTTGCATATAACACCCAGTGCTCCATTCAATACGTGCCTCTTTAATACCCATCACCAGGCTAACCCATCCCCCCACCCCCTCCCTCTAGAACCCTCAGTTTGTTTCTCAGAGTCCATAGTCTCTCACGGTTCGTCTCCCCCTCCGATTTCCCCCCCTTCATTTTTCCCTTCAATCACATTGATAAAATGATGACACCAGTAGACTGTGTTAAGTTATGCAATAACTTACGTATAATATAATTCCTAGAACAACCACTAAAAGAACTGTACATATAAAGAAGTACGCTAAAAAACAGGGTAGATAAATCAGAATGGAATTCTAAAAAAATGTTCAAGTAGCCCATAGGAATATAGACACAAAACAACAACAAACAAATAAAAAAAAAGAAAAGAAAAGAAAAAACCCAGGAAACAAAACAAGAAATGGCAGGCTTAACCAGTAATATATCAATAATTATATTAAATACAAATGGTCTAAAGTGCACCAATTACAAGAGAGATTGGCTATATTCCTAAGAGAAATGAAAACATATGTCTACACAAAACATATACATTAATAGTCACAGTAGTATTATTCATAATATCCAAAGGGGGAAACAATCCAAATGTCCAACAACTGATGAATGGAAAATAAAATGTAGTGTATCCATATAACAGAGTATTATTCAGCCCTAGAAAGGAATGAAGTTCTGATGCATGCTACAACACAGAGGAACTTTGAACACATCATGCTAAGTGAAAAAAGTCAGTTACAAAACGCTATATGTTATATGATTCCATTTATATGAAATGTCCAGAAGAGGCAAATCCATAGAGACAGAAATTAAGTTAGTGTTGCCAGAGGCTGGGTGGAGGAAGGAGTGCTTATGGGGCTTCTTTCTGGTTCTTTAGTAAAAATGTACTAAAATTAGATAGTCATGATGGTTGTTCAACTCTGTGATTGTACTGCAAACCACTGAATTGTACACTTTAATTTTTTAAGATTTTATTTTTATTTATTTGTCAGAGACAGAGAGAGAGAGAGAGAATGAGCACAAGCAGAAGCAGGCTCTCTGCTGAGCAAGGAGCCCGATGCGGGACTTGATCCCAGGACCCTGGGATCATGACCTGAGCTGAAGGCAGACACTTAACTGAGTGAGCCACCCAAGAGTCCCTGAATTGTACACTTTAAAAGCGTGAATTTTATGATATATCAACTATATACCAATAAAGCTATTATTTATAAAATTAGAAGAAGAAAAAAAAACAAAATAAAGCATGACTGTTTATATTAATAGTAGATAAAGTAGAGTTTCAATCAAATAAAATGACCAGGGACAGAGAAGGACAGTATATATGATAAAAGTCAACCCACCAAGAATACACAGTTACCTTAAATGTGTATGCACCAAACACTACATTTGTAAAATATGTAAAGCCAAAACTGATGGAACTGAAAGGAGAAGTAGGCAAACTCACAATTATAGCTGGAGATTTCAATATCTACTTCTCAACAATTGATAAAACAGCTGAACAAAAAAAATCAGCAAGGATATATCATCAACACCATCCACCAACAGGATCTCGTCAATACACATAAAACACTCCTCCCAGCTACAGTAGTATACACATTCTGTTCAAGCATTCACAGGACAGCACTGACATAGACTATAATCTGAGCCATAAAACAAACCTCAGCAAATTTAAAAGAATTAAAACCATTCAGAGTGTGTTCTTCATGCTAGAAATGAAAAACAGAAAGATAATAGGGAAATCTCCAAACACGTGGAAACGCAACAACATACTTCTAAATAACCCATGGGATTAGAAAAGATGAAAAGCCTCACATCAATAGTCTTGCACCATAGGAAATTAGAAAAATAAGAGCAAATTAAACCCAAAGTGGGTACAAGGAAATAAATGACAAATATAAGCACAGAAATTAATAAAATTGAAAACAATAGATAAAATTAATGAAACAACTAAAATATCCTTTAGTAGGTGATTGGTTAAACACAATGTTGTATGTCTATATCATGGAATACCACTCAGGAATAAAACAGAATGAACTAGTGATAAATATGTCACCATGGATAGAACTCAAGGACATTATGCCAAGCGATGAAAGCCCATCTCAGTAGGTCACATAGTGTATGATTCCATTTATGTAAGTTTCTCAAAATGACAAAATTATAGAGACAGAAAAAAAGATTAGTATTTGCTTAGATGTTCAGGTTGGTGGAAAGTGTTTCTTGATTGTGGCAGTGGTTACCTTCATCTACAGATGTGATAAGATGAGATGGAACTAGAACATTCACATTTTAACCATTTCCTTATTTGCTGTTATTCTATATTATGTAAAATGTAACCATTGGGGAAGAAAGATGGAGGGGACATCTCTGTACTCTCATTACAACTTCCTGTGAATCCATTGTTATTTCCAAATTTATAATTTTAAAGAAAATGTACTCGATGAATTTCTTTTTTATGTTTCTAGGACCATGCATGTTTATTATTTATAAATGCCCCCTTAGGAACACTTTGGTTTGAATACTTATTCAAATACAAAGGAAGCATCAGAAAACCTGTTTTTAAGTTCTCACTTATACACATTTCAACTTTGTGACTTTGGGAAAGCAAATTAACCTCTATGAAGTCTCTCGATGATATTTGATGGACTACTTGGTAGACATTGTGTTCTCTAATGTGTTCTGCATGCAGCTAAGGAGTCCTAGCCGGCTTTGCCACAGAGTGCTTGAGAAGACCAGGGGTTATGTTGTCATGATTTGCACATAGTAAGTGCTCAGTAACTGCTTGCTAGATTTAATTAGACTGGATCACAGAAAAAGGCTATATATATATTATATATATATATGTTATATATATATAATAAAAATGCATAATGTTAGATATAATTTTTATTGTATTTTATAATCCTTAGGTATTACTATTGCTGTGTTTGTGATGAGTAGTGCATCCAAACAGAATAAGTCTTGCAAAGGCAGAGTTCAGTAAATGATGCTGTCTTTTTAGAACATCAGAATCATGAGTCAATTCTGAATATGGAAAGATGGTCCATGTGGTCCACGTGGCTGACTATAAGTAGGCTATCTAGACTTGATGCCAAGATCCTCTGTATCAGGATGGTTCCCTCATCTCCTGCCTGCTATGAGTGTTGTTGCTGATGGCTGACATTTACCTTCCGCACCAGAAGTTCTCAGTGAAGCAGATTAGTCTTACCTGGAAGGTTATTCCCAGCTCTGGGAGCTGTCTACAGTAAATGCCTGACGCAGGTTACAAAAGGCCACACTCCCTTGCTTCAAAGGGGCACCGACTATGTGGTCCAGTTTATGCTTCAGAGTTTTCCTTGGGATTAGGCTAAAGCTAAGGTCCAGCTGAGAACATGGCCTTGCTTAGTTAGCTCTCTCCCCTGCCCTATTCTGCCCCTCTCCCTGGCTCCCTTTCTCTGTGAGCCTTCTCAATCAATCATGTGCTCCCGAATCCCTGTCTTAGAATCTGCTGAATTTAAATTCCTACAGGAGCCAGCAAAATGGACTGGAATTCAAAAACAGATTAGATACGGAGGTAGAAATGCCAGAGAAAATACAGGATGCCCAGTTAAATTTAAATTCCAGATGAAGAGTTGTTTTTGATATAAGTATATCCCCATTATTGCAGGGGACATACGGACGCTTAAAAAAAAAAGATTTCATATTCCTGAAATTCACATTTAACTGGGTGGCCTGTGTTTTCTTTGCTACCCCTGGCAAATCTGTATGGCGTGGGACTGGGGTTGAGTAGAACCTCTGTATGTTGTCCTTAGAAAGGCAGCAGCTGCAGTGTTTGAAAGTTTCTTAGAAATGCAGAATATCGGGCCTCACCTTGGACCTTCTGGATCAGGATGCACATTTTCCACAAGATTCTCCAGGTGATGCACACGTACTTTAACATTTGAAAAGCGACAGACTAGAGGAGGTGGATGCTCGGCACACCTTGAGAGCACAGGTGCAGACTGAAGGGGCCGCTGGGCCAGCCCTGGCCAGTTGTCATTACAGGACTGTGGGCCCCGTGCAGCCAGACCATTTCCTTTTTCAAAAGAATAAGATAGTCTGGATTTTTATAGAAAACTTCTTGATTTACAAACGTTGGCAACCAACTCAGTGTGTCTTAATGACTTTGTGAACCGAATAAAACAAGTCTATAGGGGCACCTGGGTGGCTCAGTTGTTAAGCATTTGCCTTCAGCTCAGATCATGATCCCAGGGTCCTGGGATCGAGCCCCGCATCGGGCTCCCTGCTCGGCAGGGAGTCTGCTTCTCCCTCTCCCTCTGCCTGCCACTCTGCCTACCTGTGCTCTCTCTCTCTCTGTCAAATAAATAAATAAAATCTTTAACAACAAAAAAAAAGTCTATGGAGTGAACTCAATTTGTGGACCATCTATTTTGTTACCTCAGATCTACAACAATTCTTACAGAGGTTCTTGAATGTAAAATTTTATAGAGGCAACAAGATGAATGAAAATGCCTGAACCCTCACCGCAATAATGAGCAGTATTAGTTAAGAGAAAATGTGAGTACGAATGAGCATATGCCGCATGCGTACTTGAGTGCATACATCCAGGTATGTGTGCATATGTGTGTTGTGAGTCTGTGAAGTATCTGTGTGTGTGCATGCATGCCTCTGTGTGTGTGTGTGTGTGCATTTTGGGGGTGTGTGCAGGGGTGTAGACATGTATTTATGCATGTGCTTTGCACATGTAGGTGTATGTATGTGGTTACAATGAGGCTCTAGTGTTTCATTTTTCCTCTTTTTTCTTAGCAGCTGCTAAAGATCTTTGGTCAATAGTTCTAATCTTCTCCTTTAAGGGTCTGTCATTCTTGTCCCATCTTGGGATGTGCAAGAGTAGCCAGTTCCTCATAACAGTAATCTTGTTAACTGGGTGGCTCAGTTGGTTACACATCTGACTCTTGATTTCCACTCAGGTCATGATCTCAGGGTATTGGGATGGAGCCCTGAGTTGGGCTACCTGCTCAGCCGGGAGTCTGCTTGAGATTCTCCCCCTGCCCCTCTGCCTTCTTGCTCATGTGCTCTCTTGCTCTCTGAAATAAATAAATCTTTTTAAAAAAAGAAAAACTCTAGATTCAGATGCAGATTAGCTTTTAAGAAGGGGGGTTCCCCCTAACATTTAAAGGAAGGGTTCCCCCTAACGTGCAGAAGGACATCTCTTTCTGACTGCATAGTCCTATAGCTTTCTGTCTCTCTCCCACAGATCTTTTCATCTGTTCTCCTGAGCTGCAGATGCAGGATGACTTTCAAACCCCTTTCCTTGGTGGGGGACAAGCTGGTTAAGTCCAACCGGTAAGGATCTTTTTGATTCTAGGAAGAGACTTGGTGCTACTCTACCCCTATGTATTCTTAAAGCCCAGAATTTTGCAATATTACTTTGTTCCTCCCTCTGATGCCTTGTTACAGTGAAATGTGTACACATGCATGTATGGACCCACAAATTCACAGGTTCATGTGTGTGCCTAAATAACCATGTCAAAGCCAGGGAAGCACCAGTAGAAGAACCTGGAGGTCCTATCAATACCTCTGTGTCCCTCTGTGCTCCACTGCATCTGGTGAGTCAGAATCCCTTCATGTGGGGTGACCAATTTGCGGGGAGGGATGTTCCTTTCTACCTGATGAGTTTGGACTCTCCCTAGTGCCTTAATCTTGCCTGGAAAGACTATTATATTTGACTGGATAAAATTATATTTGACAGTATCTGTCTCTGGTTTATGGGAAAGAATATTCCACTCACTGTTATTTGAGCCATGCTTACAAAAATTGCTATTAAATTATCCTCAATTGCAGAAAAGAATGTACTTATAACAATTGGTGTTAGACCTATTTCTTCAAAATCAACCATTTTGTATTTAAAATTTCCATGAAGTTTCCATTATGTCCATGTTTGCAAAGTTTTTAAGTTTTGAATTATATCAAATAAAATTTATACCTTTGGCAATTCTGCCAGGTTAATAAGTATAGTGGTAGTTTGTTCATTAACTATTTTTTACTTGTTTTCCAATTTTCCTTTGAGCAATGAATAATAGTAAGAAAATAGTACTCAAGTTAAAATAGGACAATGTAAAATATTTTCTCCCCTTCAAACATTTGCCCACAAAATACTTTTTCCTTATTCATTGTTATAAAATGTGTTTTCCAGCTCTCTTATTGTAGTTTGACATGTAAGAGATTTCAGTAATGTTAAGCAAGAACTTTTTCACAAGCTTGTTATAGTTGTTTTGTACAGTGAATACACACAAGTGGGTATAATCAGCTTACATATTCTTTGGCAATAAATGTGGCACTCTGGGACTGTTAACAACTCTAATATCTTCCTGTTACTTAAGTGGCCCAAAAGAGACAGAAAACTTCCAAAAGGGGTTAGCTCACTTCCAGAGAAAAATCTGGCTCACCCACTCATGAATAAAAAAATATATATAGACACTTTGAGTTAGTTTTATGATTGTGATATGTGAGAATATCTACTCCTTTTACTTTCCCCTTGTGAAAATTAGGTAGACTTGAACATTTATGTTACGGTAGAGAAACAGGAAAACCTGTGCTCCCTGAACATGAACCAAATGAAGGACGGTTTTCCCCTGGAATTTATCTATGTCTCTGCATTTTTGCAGCCTCTATCTACAAAAGCAGATTTGTAATAAGTTCATATATATTTCTTAAATTTTGTATTATGTTCAGTTAACCAACATACAGTACATCATCAGTCTTTGATGTAGCATTCAACGGTTCATCTGTTGCATATAAACCCAGTGCATTCAACAAGTGCTGAGGGAGGGCTTAGTATGTAAATACAAGAGTAACCAAGAGAGACATTGACCCTGCTTCACAACACTGACATTTCTTGGGGAGATGGACAAAGAAAAAAGTCAACAAACCAAATCATTGCAAATTTTGAAAAGTACAACAAAAAAAGCTGGACAAGATTTACTCCAGATATAGCAATGAAGAAAGGTCTCAGCTGAGGCATGAGGAAATGAGGAGGATGCAGTGTAATCCAAGCAGAGAGAAGGGCAGACCTTGAAATAGGAAAGAATTCAAGGCTATGGATGAGAGGGACGGGTGCACTGTCATTGACTCCATGGAAACAAGGGTAGACAGAGAAGAAAAGACTGTGAATTTAGTACATTTGGATTTATTCTAAAGACACTCAAGATTTTAAGCCAGGTCAACTTAATCTGATTCTTCTCTCTACTTTGTAAAAGATGGATTAAAAGTGGCCAGGGATAGAGAGACAATTTCGAAAGAAAACAAAACAGAACAAAGACTTTTTTTTAAGAGACCAAGTAACCAGGGGTGGTGGTCTGGGCCAGGATGGAGCTAGAAGGATTGACCACATCATGATACAGGTTGGAATGGAGAATTGACAAAACTTGTTGATGGCTTGGAAGTGGAAGAAGAGGTAAAAGGAGGAAGCAAAGAACGCTCCTCTGTTTCCAGCTCGAGCATTTGAGGGGAACTTGGTGTCTCTTACTAATGGAGGGAGGCCAGACTACTTTCATATTTAAAAAATTGCAGATGGAGTGTAACAGTTACTCTTACTTGTTACTCTTTCAGATGATGTTAACCACACAACATGATACATTTGCTTTTTATCTGCTTAGCCCTTTCTATTGCATCCTAAGTGTAGATTTCTGCAGTTACCTAATATATTACATGGATAATGTTGATACTGGTGATTTTTAAAAACAAGGACAAGACTTCTACCCTTAAAAGCAATTTCTTGCATATATCCAGTGGATGTGACACTAACCCTTATCATGGAAAAATAAGCACAAGACTTGATGTAAAACTTTCTTTCAAGTACCCATTGTGTGGTCTATAATTTACCCTGAAAAGCTGGTAGTACGATAGCAGGAGACCTCTCAAATATATTCATAACAATATACAACCACAGATTTCTGTTTTATACAGGTCAGTGGAGAACCATCACTGCTGAATCAATGTATCTAACTTCTTGAATGTCTAAATTTAAAAAGAATACATTGCTGCTAAGATTCCTATCAACTCTTGCTGATTATGTTTCATAAAAGCAAATTCTCGTACAGTGGGCTTTTAAAAGGACCAATTTTCTGCTTCTCTTGACTGTATGAGACATTCAGGAATTAATGAAAAAAGCAATGCCTGTCTGGCTTGTAAGCATCACAGTCTTATTTCTGCATAAATTCTCACAGGTCAACTCAAAAAACAGTTGAGGGTCAAAATCTCATCTGGTCACCTAGATTAAAAACTAATTTCTCTAAAGTATATCCTATGTTGAAGCTTTTTCATGCAAATAAATAGCAAGGGCCTTATCCTCCCTTCCTTTATTAGTTGGGCATGTCATGAATTTGAACAGAACATTTTGTTCTGTACTCTAATTACATGCGTTATCAGGAAAAATCTATTCCTTGCATACATATCATTAGAGAAGAGTGTGGTTCTATCATAGGGCTCGTCACGGCAGTTCATCGTAATATTGACAGTTTAATTTTTTTGTTTCATACAAGATTAAAAGTGGCTTGACAGCCATCTCTTCATAGCTCGGACCGTGAATCCAATTGGACTCAATCCATATCTAAGTATCATCTCTATCATGAAGATGGACTCCATTTTCCCAATATACTAGGTAATTATCTACTGTTACGGGGAAAATACTTCACTGATGAGAAAACCCCAGAAAACTGATTTTCCAAAAAATGATGTTTACTCACAACTACGTGGCTGAACAAAAGGAATCAATGCTCTCCTTTCCCTTTAGACCAGGTGACACACCAGAATTGTCACTCACTCACCACCTCTTTCCTCTTAGGCAGTTTGAAGACATCATTCTGTTTGGTCATTTGTTTTATTGGCTGTTGAAACATGATGGCCAACATTGAAATGAAATGACTTTTCAAAGCCCTTTATTGGATCTCAGGATGTGTCAGTAAAAAGGAAGAAAGAAAGAAACAGATGGAATTTGAACACAAAGAAAAACGACCTTCACTCAGAAACTATTTATTAAAATGATAGTACAATGCACTTCGTCTGTGAGGTGGCAAGTCACAAATAAGAAATATGGGAACCCGTAGAGCTGTTGAAATTTAAATTATGTGGCAGGTTTCCATCAGAAATGCAACAGTAATTTAGAGTTAGGCTTTCCTGGCAGATTTATGTTTCAGTAAACAAACAAAAGGACTTTCTTGCCTGCTGTGCCAGGTGCAGGAAAAGATCCATGAGAATAGAAAGAATGTGGGGGGAATTGATGTGGTTTTTCCCTCTCATTCAATATACTTCCGTATTTCACCCATATTTATATTCATATTGATGGCCAAACTTCTCTGAAGGAGATTCAGCACATCCTGTTGGAATGCGCTGAAACATTACACCTTCGACTAGCTGGAAGGTGGGGCCTCGGCGAGAGGACACCCTCTTCAGCTTTTTGTAGTCCTGCAAAATTTCAAGTTTAATCTCTGAACCATGTCATGGGTGTTATTTCATGACTGAAACGATTTTGCAACAAAGGCCTGCTTCTGTGCAAAGGAGGACATGTTTTGTATCTCAGCAAAAAGGAGTAGAGTGGGTTTAAACAGAAATGAGGGCTTTGAAGAGTGCCTTTGAATATTCGGGAAAGTGTCCTGTGTACTTTGAAAGGAACAGCAGACAGCTTCTCTGTCTGATAGGGGGGCTTCCCTCCCCTTGTCTCCCCTGAGATGAGCGTGGACATTGTGGCTTCCATGTTTTTATCAACACCACAGCAGTCACTTTGGAAAGCACGAGGTGCTGGGGAGCTTTTCCTGGCATCCCAGACAGACCTTTTTACCCACAAAGCTTAGAGACAGATAATGAGGATATAGTATCAGGCTATGGAAGGACTGGTCGTCCTGTTCTCCTGAGCCAGGTAATCCTGACGAATGGATGATAGGCAATGAGACCACTAGCCCTTACCCATGGAGGTGATCTAACAGAGCTGCTGGATGACACTGCATGTCTAAAGAGTGATTTTTCAGGTCTCTTTTGTTTCCAATTTTGTTACCCTAAACCTGCACACGATTCTAGGGTGTATGGCCAAGCAGTGAAACCCAGAGGTTTTCTAAGAGGTTCTTAAAGATCCTGTCTCGTCAGCTTTTCTTTACTCTATCAGGGGTAAGGCCAGTCCATTCTAATAGAGGCGCTCTGGGAAAGCATCCTTAGGTTTTGTTGTGCCGTGACTCTTTCACGTAGTAAGCTCAAAGCCCAGCTTGTTGGAAGCCTTTGTTTGAATTCCAAAGATGTGCTCTGGGAAGAAATGTGTTAATCAATGACCACTTTCATCTCTTCTCTCCTATGTGATGTCAGACAGAAGCTGCCACAGGGCCATTATGAACACGGAAATGCTCTGTCCTATGTAGTCCTCAAATTTAAGGCATAGAGCAAATGAGTTGTGATGGAATCATAATCAGATGGTAAGCTTACTTTTCAGAAAAGAATATTTCTTGACCCTTTCAAAAGAGCAAGCTCCCATTCAACCTTAGAGTGAGAGGTATGGTTTGCTTTATACAGTGTGAAAGTATCTGAGGACATTATGAAGAACTCAGACACACTGTAGAGGGAATATGAGAATAGATTAAGATTCCAATTTGAATTGTCCCTTAAAGGATGAAAACTTTCTTTCCTTATGAGTTATAAAAAGCCCATTCAATTTAAGCTTGGCTACCTTTTGAGATAACAAAGAGGAATATTTGTAATGTAGTGACTGTAATTTATGAAAAATGATGTCTGGCTATACATGAACAGTTGCTATGTTGGGCTTTTTGCACTTAATCAGGCAAATTGGTTTTTGTATGTTTTACAGATATGTTTTTATATAAATATAAATAAATACATATCTTAACTTCTGATAAATATATACATCTATATGTAAATATAAATGTATCTTTTCTATATGAATATATACTTACATTTATATATACACATACTTAATGAAATCATATTGTTGTTTTTTTTTTCTTGCCTTTTGTTGGTGCTATTCTTTTGGAAAACATTGTTAAATGGCAGTTTCTAGACTGTGAATAATATACGTGGCCAATTGCCTCTTTCCATAAATGTAATTAAGCAGGAGAGTGAGTCAGAGATAAGCTCCAGCTTCTAGTTCATTTTTATAGACATTTGGTAATGATGAACTGAGCAATCAAGTGTCTGTGTAAACTGATGTAACTTTTCATACCATGAGCCTAATTATAGCTCTGCTTAAACACAAGCTAAATTGATAGCGAGTGTACTTCTAACCTGAAACCTAGTCCCAATACTGCTTATAATTGCATGGTGTTTTTTGGAGGGAAGGGTCTACGGAGGGGCATGTGAATTATTGCAAATGTTCTTCTCTTCAATAACATCATAGAGAGAAGCCTTGTCTTTGTAATCTATGCCACTCAAGCCCAGGAAAGCATATTTCCATCGTTCGATTCCCCGGGAGGTCTAGGAGTAATAGCCCAAGCACAAGACAAGGAAATATTTTGCAAATTCAGTGCAAACTAGATAACCAAACTACTTCTCATGGAGCTTATTTTCAAGCAGGAGAAAATATAAGCAAATAAGCAAAATAGTCAGTTTTTTACAATTTACATTTTTTTAATCACACAATTAAATAACTGTGCTAAATACCAGGAAGGAAACCAATCGATAAAAGATAACTGGCCACCTATGGTAGGCATCAGGTTAGACTCCACAGAGGAACTGACCTTCCGACAGAGACTGGAAGGGAGATAAGAAACCAGCCTTGCTGAGAGCCCTAGAAGAAGGAACAGCAAGTGCAATGTTCCTGACGCAGGACACAGTGTAGCTGCTGTAGGTATTCTTAGAAGGCTTACAGCTTAGTGAGTGAGGAGAGCAGGATGAACAGACACTTTGGATTTGGGTGCAGCAGAAAGAGAGGGGGAAAAGAAACAGAAAGAGAGGGGTCAAGGGTTCTCCTTCATTAGCTGATCTTATCCAATTTATGCTGTTAATCTGATTGCTCTCTAACCTAGCACTTTACTTCTGTTGCCTATAAATTTAAATATATATATATATATAAAAGGAAGTTTATTATGTTTCATACTCAGAGACCCAGAGGCTATCAACCCTAATATATGTATCATCCCACCACCATTGACATAGACTCCATCAGAGAATAAAGTTCTCATCATAGGGGGAAAAAAATCCAAATTGTCTAAACACTGTGCTTATAGAAAGGCTGCCAGCAGTGTCTTATATAACGGGCAAATAACCTAAGACACATGCTGGCATCCTCAGTAACCTTGGATCACATAAAACTGGTAAATTACAAACTGGTTCACAACTATTTGGCACCATGAAAATAACCCTTCACTGAGATGCACTTAATATTAATTCCTTGTCTCTTACAAAGAAATTATAAAACAGCTAATCCCAGTGCAAATGGCCAATAAGCATATGATAAATCACCCACCTAACACGAATGGAAGAAATACAAATTGCAGGAATTAATAAACAATATAAAAAGATATTCAACCCAGCTCATAATTAAAACCTAACTTATAACATTACTTTTTTTTTTCCTTCTACCTATCAGATTAGTAGGAATTTAAGGTTTGTTATTATCCAATGCTGGTAAAAAAGTGAAGAGTATTTGCTTTCAAATACGGTTGGAAGGAATGTATGTTGTTATGACATTTTAAAAATTGAGACATAATTGATATATAACATTATGTTAATTTCAGATGTACAACATACTGATTTGATTGATACACGTACATATTGCAAAATGACCTCCACAATGACTTTGGTTAACATCTATCACCACACACAGTTACAAATTTTTTTTCTTGTCATGAGAACTTTTAAGATCTACTCTCTGAACAACTTTCAAGTTACAATACATTATTTTAACTCTAGTCACCAGTTCCCCAGGATTTATGTATAACTAGAAGTTTGTACTTTTTGAACCCCTTTACCCATTTCCTCCCATTCCCATCTCTGGCAACCACCAATCTGTTCTCTGTATCCAGGAGTTGTGTTTTTTGTTTTTTTTTAATTCCACAAGTAAGTGAGATCATATGATACTTGTCTTTCTCTGCCTGACTTATTTCACTTAGCACAGTGCCCTCAAGGTCCACCCATGTTGTCACAAATGTCAGGATTTCATTCTTTTTATGGATGAATAATATTTAATTGCATATAGGACACTACATTTTCTTTATCCATTTATCCATTCATGGATAAAGTTGCTTGCATGTCTTGGCTATTGTAAATAATGCTGCAATAAACACGAAGGTGCAGATATCTTTTCAAGTTAGTGGTTTTGTTTCCTTCTGATAAATACCTAGAAGTGGAATTGCTGGATCACATGGTAATTTTATTTTAATTTTTTGAGGACCCTCCATATTGTTTTCCACTATGGCTGCACTAATTTACGTTCCCACCAACAATGCACAAGTATTCTCTCTTCTCCACATTGCCTTTAGCTAATACGCAGTCTAACAGATGTGGGGTGATATCTCATTGTGGTTTTGGCTTGCATTTCCCTAATGGTTAGTGATATTGAGCACTTTTTCAGCACCTTTTGGCCATCTTTATGTTTTCTTTGGAAATATGTTTGTCTATTCAGATCTTCTGCTCATTTTTTAATTGACTATTTGGTTCTTTTGCTATTGAGTTGTATGAGTTTATGTATTTTGCGTATTAACCCCTTATCAGATACATAATTTGCAAATACTTTCTCCCATTTCAAAACATAGGCTGCCTTTTCATTTTGTTGATGGTTTCCCATGCAGTGCATAAGCTTCTTGGTTTGATGTAGTCCTACTCGTTTACTTTTGTTTTTATTGTCTTTGCTTTTGGTGTCAAATAAAAAAAAAAAATCATCACCAAGACCAATGTCTAGGATCTTACCATCTGTGTTCTTTTAGGAATAACAGTCCTATGTTCAAGTCTTTAACCCATTTTGAGTTGATGGTGGTCCAGTTTCATTCTTTTGCATGTGGCTCTCCAATTTTATCAACACCATTTACTGCACTTTCCCCATTGCATATTCCTGGCTTCTGTGTTGTAAATTAATTGAGCATATATGCATGGGTTTATTTCTGGACTCTTTATTCTGCTCCATTTATGTGTGCATCTGGTTTTGTGCCAATACTGTACTGTTTTGATTACTATAGCCTGGTAATGTAGTTTGAAATCAGAAAGTGTGTGCCTCCGGCTTTGTTCTTTCTCAAAATTGCTTTGGCTATTTGACATCTTCAGTGTTTCCAATACAAATTTTAGGATTGTTTAATTTCTGTGAAAAATGCCATTGGAATTTTCATAGGGATTGCATCTGTAGATTGCTTTCAGTAGTATGGTAATTTTAGTAATGTTAATTCTTTCAATCCATTAGCATGGAATGTCTTCCCATTTATTAGTATTTTCAGTTTCTTTCATCAATGCCTTATAGTTTTTCAGGTACAGGTCTTTCACCTCCTTGGTTAAATTTATTGCTAGGTATCTTGTTCTTTTTGATGTAGTTGTACATGGGATTATTCTTGACTTCTCTTTCTGATAATTTATCATTAGTGTATAAAAATGCAACTGATTATTGTCTATTGAGTTTGTATCCTGCAACTTTGCTAAATTTGTTTTTAGTTCTAACAGATTTTTGGTGGAGTCTTTAGAATTTTCTGTATATAAACTATCATGTCATCTGCAAATAGAGACCATTTTACTTTTTCCTTTCTATTCTGAATACCTTTTATTTATTTTTCTTGTCTATTACTCTGGCTAGGACTCCCAATTCTGTGTTGAATAAAAGTGATGTATACTTGAAATTTGCTAAGAGAGTAGATTTTAAGTATCCTTATCTAGAAAAAAGATAACTATGTGAGGTGATAGGTGGGTTAAATTAACTTGATTGTGTATACATAAATCAAATCATCCCATTGTATGCCTTAAATATAAGCAATTTTTATTTGTAAAAAAAATTTAAAGTAAATTAATAAACAGATCCCTTTGGGCTGGGGGGAAAAAAAGTGATGAGCATAGGGATCCTTGTATTATTCCTGACCTTAGAGGAAAAGCTTTTAGCTTTTCACCTTTGAGTATGATGTCAGCTGTGGACTTGTCATATATGGCTTTTATTATGTTCAGGTACTTTCCCTCTACACCCACTTTGTTGAGAGTTTTATCATAAATGGATGTTGAATTTTGTCAAATGCTTTTTCTGCATCTATGGAGATGATCATATGATTTTTGCCCTTCATTTTGCTAATGTGGTGTATTGTGGATACTGAACCATCCTTATATCCTTGGAATAACTCCCACTTGATCATGGTATTTGATCCTTTTGATGTATTGTTAAACTCAGTTCGCTTATATTTTGTTGAGGATTTTTACATATGTTTTCATTGGGGATATTGCATTTAATATTCTTTTCTTATACTGTCCTTGTCTGATTTTGGTATCAGGGTAATGCCGGCCTTGTAAAATCAGTTACTTCTATTTTTGGGGAGAGTTTGAGAAGGGTAAATATTAATTCTTTGAATTTCAGTAAAATTCACCAGTAAGGCCATCTGGTCCTGGCATTTTCTTTGTTGGGAGATTTTTGATTACTGAGTCCCTTAGAAGTAATTAGTCTCTGTGGATTTTCTGTTTCTTCAGGATTCACCTTGTTTGGTTGAATTTCTAGGAATTTATCCATTTTTTCTAGATTATCTAATTTGTTGGTGATGAAGTTTTAGAATATAAGTGAGGTTCAGTGGGGTGGAGTCCGGAGAGGACGATGACCAAGAAAGAATTCTTGAGACGTCTTTGGTGCAAAACGGTGGTTTATGAAAGCCCGGGGACAGGACCCGTGGGCAGAGAGAGCTGCCGCCCCGGCTTGTGAGCGGTGGCTGGTTATATACTATGGGGTTGGGGGAGGTAAAGAAAAGGGAGGTTTCAAAAGAATTTTTGTATGTTAAAGAAGACTCACAGGATACCAGAGGCCTTGCCATTGTCAAGTTGAGGTTGTTTTTCCTTCTAGGAAGGCATTAACAGTAAGATAGTTGGGAGCTTCCTGGAGAAACATTACACTTTGCCTGCTTCAAGTATCTGTCGATGGACTGCAGATTGTAAGGACATTTAATTGCATCTACATTCCCTTCTGGAAGCTGGGCCATTGATAGAGATGCTTTGTCCTCATAAATTGCTGACTTTTGTAAACTGAGGAAGACTCCTGTCCTGCAAGGCTGCGATCTCTATCAGTTAGCCATTTGTTTTTCCTTTAGGGCAGTCAGGAGTGCCTGAGGAATGCCACACATACCACACGGTGGTGGCGGGGAGGGGGCCAGCTCCTGCTTTGTCCTCAGCGAGCCTTCTGCTCCCTCATCATTGGCATAAAATTGTTCATAGTAGTTTCTTATGATCCGTATATTTCTGTATCATTGGTTATAAAGTCTTCTCTTTCATTTCCGATTTTATTTATTTGAGTCATCTCACTTTTCTTTTTAGTCTAACTAAAGGTTTGTCAATTTTGTTTATCTTTTCCAAAGAAAAACAATCAGCTCTTAGTTCCACTGATCTTCTTTATTGTGTTTTTGGTCTCTATGTCATTAATTTCTGCTCTGATCCTTATTTTCTTCTTTCTATTGACTTTGGGATCGGTTTTTTTACTTCTAGTTCTTTGAATTGTAATGTTAGGCTTCTTATCACTATAAACTTTCTCCTACAACTGCTTTTGCAGCATCTCATAGTTTTGGTGTGGTGTGTTTCCATTTTTTATTTGTCTGAAGATGTTTTTTGATTTCCCTTTCGACTTTTTTGTTTGACCTATTGGTTACTCAGGAGCATGTTATTTAATCTCCACAAAATTTGAGTTTTCCAGTTTTCTTCTTGTAGTTAATTTCTGGTTTCATACCATTGTGGTTAGAAAAGATGCTTGATGTGATTTCAATACTCTTAAAGTTATTAAGACTTGTGTTGTTGTCTAACGTAGGATCTGTCCTGGAGAATGTGTATGCTGCTGCCTTTGGGTGTAATGTTCTATTTATGTTTTTTAAGTCCATCTGGTCTAATGTGTACGTAAAGTCCATTGTTTCCTTATTGATTTTCTGTCTGGATGATCTATCCCTTGTTGAAAGTGGGGTACTGAGGTCCCCTATTATCATATTGCTGTCTATGTCTCTTTTCAGATTTCAAATAAGCAAATATTTCAAATAAGTTCATATTTGTTTTATATATTTAGATGCTCCAATATTGGGTGCATAAATATTTATAGTTGCTATATCCTCTTGATGAATTTCCCCCTTTTATATAATATAATGAACTTTGTGTCTTATTATTGTTTTTTGTCTTAAAATCTATCTTTTTTATGATATAAGTATAGGTATGCCTGCTCCCTTTTGGCTTCCATTTGCATGGAATATCTATTTCCATTCCTTCCCTTTGAGCCTGCATATATCTTTAAAGCTGAAACGAGTTTCTCGTAGTCAGCATATTCTGTTCTTATTCTTTTTAATTCTTTTGGCCACTCTGTGTCTTTTGATTTGGAGATTTTAATCCATTTACCTTTAAAGTAATTATTAATAAGTATGGACTTACTACTGCCATTTTGCCAATTGTTTTCTGACTGTTTTGTAGTTTCTTTGTTCCTTTTGTCCTCTATTGCTCTCTTCCTTTGTGATTTGATGATTTTCTGCAGTGTTTTGCTTTGAATCTCTTTATCTTTTGTGTACCTACCATAGATTTTTACTTTGTGATTACCATGAAGCTTACACAAAACATCTTACAGTTACAACAGTCTGTTTTCAGCTAACAACAACTTAACCTCAAATGCATATAAAAGTTCTACATTTTATACCCCCAAACACATTTTATATTTTTGATATCATAATTCACATCTTTTTACTTTGTCTCTTTATTAACAAATTACTATAGTTATATTTTTAAAGCTTTTTCCTTTTAACATTTATACTAGAGTTATAAATGATTTACCACCCCATTACAATATTAACATATTCTGAACTTGAGTGAGTTTTGGGGGGAACCCCACCCAACATCACCTGCATATATCTTATTTGTCTGGGTTACTTGGCTATCTCTAGTTGCATAGGAGTCAGAGGATTTAAGTAATTTTAGCTTAGAATATAACATTGTTGTCTGCACAAAATCAGGATATTGTTAGTAAGGACAGAATAGAGGCAATGAACAATGTCTGCCGTACCATAAACATGCAACTCTTATCATTTAAATGGTTCAGTTTGGAAGAAAACGAGGTTGATGCTCGTGGACACATCTTTGTGGTTCTTTACTTTCCTTCTCTATTTTATTTTTTATTAAAGATTTTATTTGTTTATTTGAGAGAGAGCAAGAGAGAGAGAACACAAGCAGGGGGCAGAAACAGAGGGAGAGGGAGCGCAGCAGGGAGCCTGATGCGGGGCTCCATCCCAGGACCCTGGGATCATGACCTGAGCTGAAGGCAGACACTTAACCAACTGAGCCACCCAGGCACCCTCCTTCTCTATTTTAAGCAAAGCCAAAAGGAGAATGGATATTTCATACAGGTTTCCATGGCTGCCTTCATCTGGTCCCTGCCCTCTTTGCCTCATAAAACTGACGCCATTGTTTAGTGTGAAAAGGTTTTCCCAGCACATCTTACTGGAAGATAGCATTGCCAGCCTACCACCTGGTAGAGTTATATTGCAATTTCTGTCTTCCAGAGATGGAAGTGCATCACCTGCCCCCTTTTATAGGATAAAACTCTAATTCCTTAGCATGACATTTAATGGCCTTTGTAATTTGACTTCTTCCTCCTTTGTCACCAACTAGTCCTAAGCCTTGACTTTCAGCCTCAAGTAACATAAAACTGCTTGCCCTTCCTTGTACCTATCACACTGTTTATTCCTACTCTGCCTTTGTTCTTGCTATGATCTCTTTCAGGAGGGCCCTCCCCAGTTTCCCACCTAGGTACCTCTTATTCTTTAAGCCATTGGTTCTCATCTGAGGTGATCCCCTTCATCCACAGCCAAGAGACATTAGAGAATGTCTGGAGACATTTATAGTTATCCCAATTGAAGAGAGGATGCTATTGCATCTAGTGGGTGGAGGTCATGGATGTTGCTAAACATCCTGTAATTCACAGAACAGCCCCCCACAACAGAGAATTTTCTAGTCCAAAACGTAAGTAGTGGCAAGTTTGAGAAATACTGCTTTAGATATTGTCTCCTCTAGAAAAAAAACTTTTACTGAACTTACCAAGACTGTCTCTGTTACCTCACTTAATATTGCCTTAATATTAATGAGAGTTCTTAAGAACCTTACATTTTGGTGATTAAGAGCTTGGAGTTTAGAGTCAGAATTTCTGATTTCAAATTCAATTCTACTACTATGTGTCCTTTGGTAAGTTACAGAGCCTCAGTTCCCTCATCTGCAAAATCAGTATCTAATTCATGGGATTATGATGAGTATTAAATGAGACAGTGCATGTAAAGTGCTTAGCACAGTGCTAGGTACTGAATATACAATAGTTGCTACTGTTGCTGTTATTGTTGTTACTGTGTTTGTCATTATTTATTACTCGACTTCTAGGGTTAGAGGTGGATTTGCCAAGAAACCAGTGAAGCTTAAACTTCAGTGCTCTTGTTTTTGCTTGGGGTTCTTCCAATGCCCTGCACTTTATTCTATATGAAAGATTTTACATTAACATCTTAAAAACTCCCCCAACTCTGCTTCCTGTTCCTATCTTATAAGCTCCAGACACTACAGAACATAGACCCACTTCTGGTCAGGATCTAGCATAAAGCCTTGCTATTCGCCAGTGGCAATAAGCTATCAAGGACCATAGCCTCTTCCACAAGTCACCAGCCAGTCTGAAGATAAATGTACTTGTCCGTTATTGTCTGGTTTTTTAAAAAACCCTTCAGCCTTAAACTCACATTGCTTCCCCTCTTCCTTATTGGTGGGGTCTTCTAGAAGGCATTTCACCTATCATTCAGGAATCAATAGCATCCCTCTCCTCCTGTTCTCTCTTTCCAGTTGACGATTCAACATAGTTACAAGGACAATGAGGAAAGGAAAATAGGTGTTATCGCTGATTACCTATTGAAGAGGATTCTGATATAACTGCAACAGCAGAGCCCTGTTTCCATGGGGACTGTCTGGGTCTCAGAAATTTGTTAGCACAAACTTCCAGTTATGGTATTTGCGATGTAGTTATCTGTCTTGTGGAGCTCC
This sequence comes from Callorhinus ursinus, assembly GCF_003265705.2. NCBI lineage: Eukaryota > Metazoa > Chordata > Mammalia > Carnivora > Otariidae > Callorhinus > Callorhinus ursinus. The sequence continues at coordinate 22,693,793 of NW_027397077.1, read as the reverse complement.
TCCCAACCTCAGCTGACTCCAACATCCCTCCCTGTGTTTCCAGTGATAAATACTTGTGTGTGTGCCTGTGACTGGCTTCTAGCCTTCCAATGTCAAGGTTTACATGACAGGACCAAAAGGGCTGGACAGGTCCATAAGAAAAACAAAAACAAAAACAAAAAACCCTTGGTAGTAGAGTAATTCCAAAGTCTAAGCTGACATTGAAAATCCATAGGAAGCATTGAAATTCCCACCACAGAGAAGCCCAGTGACAGACACCTAATAAAAATGGAAAGATAATAATAGAAAAAGGGTTGCAAGAAAATTAAACTCTTGGGCTAGCAAGACTCAAATAAAAATGAGAAATAATAATACAAATATCAAACCTTTCCCACTGTATAGCTGATTGTTCAAGGAGGATGACTTGTAGTTTTTCTTCCCTTAATTTTGATCTCTCATCATTATCTGAGAGCACCCATCCTCCAAAATAGAAATCACCCCGGTCTTCATTGAGAAATCACAGGCAAAATCTCCTTCTTGATTTTCAGCAGTGACTGCTATTTTATCCATGCTTCTTTTGATTAGAATGTAGGCTGGGGAGGGAACAGGCACATTTAATCATTTTGACCTAGGGAAAAAGTAGAGGATAAAGGAAAAAAAGGAATGTTTCATCAAGGGAGAAGCTCTTGGTTGCTTGTCTTTGAGCCTCAGTTTCCTTATCTGTAAATCAGGTTAATAGTACTCACACGTGGGGTTTTGGCAGGGTATAAATAACTTGAGACATGGGAGAGCTCTCTATCATGGTACTTTTCTCCACAGAGACTCTTCCATGGATGCATTGTTTTAATTAACCAGAAGGACATGCCAGTGGCTTCCACCTTGATGTGTCTTTACAGACCTTTTAATAAGTTTTTGACTCACATATTCTGTACTCCTAAAATATCTCCATTTGGCCTTCTCCAGGGCATCTTAAATTCACACAAACCTGCTGACCTCATTATCTTTTCCCGAAAATCTGGTCCTTTCCTAATATTCTCCAGCTCATGAATGGCATCACCATTTACCTTAAAAAAAAAACAAAACAAAACAAAACAAAAAAAAACCAGAAGCTTAAATGTCAGTTTTCCAATCTTTCGTGACTTCATTCTTCTTAGTATAGGGTTAAAGCATTCTGAACGTAGTCCAGGTTTCCTCACGTCTATGAAGACAGGAATGTAGAAGAAAAGCAGAGATTATTTTTATGGAATATAGAATCTCTAATAAAGTAGTTTGTATCTGAACCTGTGAAGCACATGGAGTTAACAAACAAATATACTCTTCCCTGAACCACTAATCTGCCAGGATGGATCCAGTACGTAGGCAAAGAGTTCTGTGAGAAGGAGATGCTGTGTGTACGGTTAGACATGATTTTGTTCATTTTAACTTCTCTAAAAAGGCAACAGAAATTCAATAGGCTTTAGAAGAAAAAGGGAAGAAAGAAAGCAGTTGAAATGCCATTTTCTTGTCTCCAAACACACATTACATTTATCAAAGGAAATAATATGACTTGTAAGAATGTTTGTTATTGCCTTTTAATTTCTATTCAATAGTATCACTCAAATAATACCATGTAGGCTGTTGGAGAATTTGAAACTAGCTTGGGAGAATATTCAATATTGTTTGAAACTTGATTTTAGTTCTCATATGAATATATTTCAATCTCCACAATTGCTACTGATATCTGATTTAGAATTTCTGTTGGAATTCTAATGCGTTAACTTTTTTTAAAAAAGTCATGTATCGAATCACACAGTTGCAGGCTCAAAGGGGTATTTGGGATTATCTAGTTTGTCACCTTTATTTGCAGAAGAAACTGGGATGGAGCAAGTTTAAGACTTGTTTAGAGCTATGTAGACAGTGTCAGCCCTGAGCCTGGAACCTGGACTTCATGAATCTCTATGTAGTTTCTTTTTGTCTGGTACAGGCATTCTCTACCTAGTCTATTTTAAACGTTTTTGTCTTGACAAAAAGTTCTCTCATTAAAATCCACTAAGAAATTTGTTTTATTAAATTCTTCGCACATGCTTCATGACAGTCTAATCATAATAAAGATAGAATAAAACTTGGATGCAAAACCAAGGGAAATAAATGTTGTATCTTGACCATTTCCTTCCCACGTTATTCTCTTCCCATTTTCCCTCAGTACTCCCGGCATCTACCATTCTGAATCTTCCCTTGACCTTGACTATTTTACCAGTTGCTGCAAATTTATTATTAACGATCTTTTGAATTCATTACCAAAATAATCTAAACCTATTATTAAAACATTTATATCCTCACTTGTCTACATTTAAACATTAAACTTTCATTTAAAGTTGAATCCAATAAAATAACTATTTTTTAAACTTCTTGGTACCTGCCTTCTTACCCGTCATTTTTAAGGAGTTGAATTAATTATTAAAATAACAGATTATTTGCCTTTAGATTAACTGCTTGGTTTTTAAAGCCAATTTGTATGGGTAGACAGCCTGCTGTTCCCGGCATATTAAAATTCAGAATACACAAAGTAAATTTCAGCTTTGTTTAGCTTCTTTGCAGATCCCACATGATATTACAGTACCCTCAAATGCAGTGTACTCATATGAAAAATCCTAAGCATTCACTTGTGAGATATATTTCTCTACATGTATCACAGAGCAACACAAGATCTCACAAATTAGAGATGCTCTCTCCATCAGGAAACATCATTGATCAAACAGTGATAAATACAGTAAGGACAAAGGCACTTTTTTTTCAGGTTAAGCAGCATTTTTACCTCCTCCTACCTCCCAAATATAAGCATTATACAAAAAATAGGGGAAAAAATAGGCATGTAGGCAGGCATATCTCAGAGCAAGCCTGGGAATGCCAGTATAATGTCACACTGATATTGTTTCTGACTTGACTGAAAGTTCTCTAAGTGGCCGGGAACTTAAAGGTCTCTACTTGCAAAAGGGGCACTTAGCCCCTGACCACTATGGTTGGTTCAGAAGTAGACATTTATCCCAAGCAGAGCTTCTGAGCATCAGTACTCTTGTCAGTACTGTTCGGAAGGGAGGTGCTTTCTCGGTGTGATAAGAATATAATTTTTCTTTAGTATGCAAGTATACAATTTGCATTCTTCTTAATTTATAATTATACAATTCTTACAAAGAACTTTAAATGAAATATCCATTCTGTGATTGGTCAGACATGGAACTGACAAAATATTATGTTGGTTAAAATGTATCAGTGCTGTCATAAGTTCTAAGTCTCTCTCCTTATTTTTATTTCCTCAGAGACATCAAGTCTGTAATTGCTTTGGCCTTTATATTGCAAAATATAGAGTAGAGAGTCTTACATATGGACCACTGTAAGCTGCCCACTGACTAATGCAATCATTTCCTGAAACCGCTCTGCTCTTCTCTGTTTTGAAAGAATAGGCTCGTGTTTGCCTCTGTGATTTATTTCTTGACCCCTTGTACCTGAGTTTCTTTATTGCAGGGTCTTTCACTCTATACAGTCAAACCCTAGGGCAAAAAGAAATTATGTCAAATGAAGGGTTAGATAAAATCATGACACCCACCTTTGGCATTTTAGAGATTCAGATAGCCATGTGTTCCTAGTGAGTTCACACTCATGGCTGCGTGGCAATGAGAAGGCTGTATTTGTATTTCAGTATTTATAACATCACTGTATCACCTTTTCTTGGATATATTTTTTCTGCCTTGTATCCATTCTTCCCTACTTGTGATATACCACTACCTGAGTTTCTTAGAGGAATCATTCTTCCCTACTTTTCTTATTTCTACAATTTATTAGCCCAAGCTTGACCAACTACAACATGGCGCTTGAACCTACTGGAGGCTACAAATGTTTTGTTTCAGGATTTATGTTGGAATTATTAAATTTATTAAAAAGGGAGGGTCTTCTTTCATCCTTTAGACTTTAAAGTAGGCTGATGTCAGCCTGGAGCAGCTGGTTCCTAAAGCAAATGTTGTTGACCTACCTATAGGCCCTAAGCTCTCAACATTTCCATGTTAGCAGACCCAACAGCTCCCAACTGTAAGCTACTATGTCTCTGCCTAAGAGCTTTCCCTGGCCATAGCAGCCAGCCCATTCAGCTGGCATATTCATAGGACAGGCTGTAAGTCTCAGAGAATTCAAGCTCCCAGAGCAGCTTTCCACCATTGACTGGTAGGAGTTGGTGGATCAAAACCCCAATTCCCTCTCCCCTTAGTTGACAAATCTCTGAAGTGTGGACCTGAACTTTCAATGTCAAGCTATTATTTTTTTATTTACCTTTGGATGGATATATCTGTGTGTGTATACATATATGAATACATATATTATATGTGTTTTATGAATATATATACATGTAAATATATACATAAATATTCATAAAGATGTAGAATTCATATTATTTATATATTACTCATAATATTTTATATGGTTTTATATTGTTATATATCTCTGACTTAGGTAGGGGTAGTATCTTATAAGTACCTTTCTTGGCTCAATCATAGAACACTGTTCTAATTAGTTCACTAAAATCACTTAATATTTATTCAGTTTCAGAGCTAATATTCAGCCATATTTACCAGTATGGCCATATCATTTCTATGGCTAGCCCTTATTTTATGGGTGTCCAGTCTGGTTGGTCAGTGTTCATGCCATAATCAATCTGTTAAAGCTGGAATCAACATCATGGTTGTCTGTTCACACTCACAATCAAAACCATGTCCTTATCTCCCCGTGGCTCAGAATTTAGATATATAAGCTCATAGAACTTTCTTGAATCCCCAGGCCAACACCCAAGATAACCAAAATTGAGAAGAAAATGTCCAGGAAAGGAAAGGTGAAGAATGGGATTCTCACCTCCTTCCATCTATAACAGACTGAAGGCAGGATAAGGTTTTAGAGATATTTGCATATTTGGGTTCTCTTGTCTTTTCCTCCATTCCAAACAGAGAGCCAGACCATTGGATTTTTGCAGGACTCAAAAGAAAATCTTCTTGGGATCTCTGCTCCTATTACCTTGAGTAAATACCTGAATTTTTTGAATCTATTTCTGCTCAGAAGGACCAGTGAACAAGGAAATAGATCTCAGAAGGGAATGGGTGCATATCAGTGTGTCTCTTAGCAGAGAAGTAGAAGGCTGCTTAACTTCACAACCCTATAGTCATTGATGTCAGCAAGCCCTGGCCCTATTTTCTATCAGATAAAGCTCCCAGATTCCACATTACACACTAGTTTCTTTCAGCTGGAGGAATGAGGTTTTGGGTACATTAATCTGACTTAGGGAAATGTACATTTTTATTTAAAAAATATTTTTTTTCAAATAAGAAGCTATTTTGAGTTGGGATATCAATAGATAGGGAAAGGTAGGAAATGGATATTTCTTACCCATGTGAATTTTGTGATCGAAGAACGATACCCTTAATAGCCATAGAGAACAGGCATGTGAGAAACAGAAGCTGTTCTCTTGTAGTGAGAACATGGGCCCTGGACCAAGGGCTTGTCATTTTATGAAGAATCCTATAGCAACCATATGTGGCAAGTGTTACCTTGTATTTCTCCTATGAACAGAGCAGGGAAACTCTTCAGGGCTCTATAGAATGCTCAAGTGAAGGTCTGCTGGCTCAAGGTGGCATAGTGTTTTTCCTAAGTGTTTGATATAAGGGGGAACCAGGCACAGCTTTCTATGCCCTGGGACTGAGCACTTTTTGTTGTGTTTGCAAATGCCTCAACCAAGATTGTAATCTATTTGAGAATTTTTGCACCATATGAATAACGCCCCAAAGGCTTTAAAAGAGAAAAATATGCACACTCCGATGTAAAGATTTATGGGTTTCAGTGCAAAACATTTCAGTGGGGAGACTTAAAAATTAATTTGTATTCGAGGCAGCACAACATGGAGTATTTGAGGCATTTAAGAATTTTAAATATGAAGGAGTGAGAAGAATAGGGAGGCGAGTCATTTGAAATAGTGTATCAGAGTTTAGAACAGGTGGGGAAACTCAACTTTTTTTTTTTTTTAATGGAAGAAAATGTTGCAAAATTGAGTTTTGTTTTGCCCACACAGGAGTACTCAGAAACCAAAGCACCAGCCTTCATCTCTGCTAAAGAGCTCTGGATATGGAATACTGCAGTTACTTCCCTACCTTCAGCACAAGCTACCATGTGTGTTTGTAAACAACTAAAAGACCCAGCTAATCTTGAGCAATACACAAATGAGCCATCTTTGAGAATGCCAGTTGCCTGCTAATAACTTTCTAAAACTGCTCCTCTCTTCAGCACTAATTGAAAGCATAAATCCTCATCACATTCAAAGCCTAACCACTGTATACCATTAGCTCACTTCAGTTCTTAGTCTGCTTCTGGGTACTTTCGTGCTGTGTTCTTCTTCCCCTAGGAGCAGCCACATTTATTATTATAGTTCAAATACCCCGAGATATCCCCGTTGGAGAGCTATATACCATCTCGCTAAGCCTGTCAGTACTAGGGTGTGTTTAATAGGAATACCTCCTTACCCCATTCCCATTAAAACGGGGTCAAAAAATGTCAGGGAAATATACTTTTTCCTAGATGCCTGTAGATAACAAAGAATGAAAGAATATTTAAATTCTGTTTTGCTAAGACAGGCTACTTCTGTTATATAGTGGAGCAGGCAGGAGGTTGTGGTTGCCTCTAGAGAATTTGCCAAACAAGAAAAATGGCTTCACAGACCATCTGACAGCTTTATTCTTGTGGCTCTGGCAGAAAAATAGGCAAAAAAGATTGCAGAGGCGGGCCGAGTGGAATATAACACAAAAGTTCAGAAAAATATTAACTGGTTATAAAATGAGTGGGAGGATGTAGTAAAGGAACTGGCATTTCAGTTATATAAAATCACTTATTACAACATTTTTATAGCCAGATTATGCTCCCTTTCTGTGCTGTATCTTTGGGTCTGTTGCCCGGAGTAGGTGGTAAAGAATCCTTCCACGAGGCCTGGAATGTTTACACGGAGAAGAGAGAAGTGGCGGCCATAAATCACTTTATGGCTAAATCATGCTCCTGATCCCAGTGAAGACCAACACCCCCCACCTCCACCCCCACCCCAGCAGTTTGGGTCTGATTTATATTAGGCCTGTGCTTTTACAGATCTGTCCTGGCTCCGTTTATTTAGAGACACAGCCACTCCTGGCTGGGCCTACCGATGGACCCTTGTAATTAATGTGGAAGGCTCGGATGCTTGTATCGAGACAAGTCCATTTGGGGCCCTCAAATAGCTGAGACAACAGTGAATACTGCCAATTTTCTGTTCCTTGAAGCAGAAAAGACTGGCCAATAAAGTATTTTCTTCGATGACAGCCCACACAGTAGAGTCATCCTGGATTTCATCCTTTTAGACAAACTGGCTCATGAAACATAGGGGAGAAATGGGCCTCTCAACCCTTCCATAAGGCGTTGTAAGGATGTGGATATTCCCTTGCGAAAGCTCTTCTTTAGCATAAAAATGGAAAAATACAGACCACGCGTGCCTTGCAATGATACCTCTGATAGTTGCAAGAAATATTAATATGTATTTTTTCAAAGAAAAAAAAAACCAATAATGAGATACTTGGGAAAACACTGGGAGAAACAGTTAAATAGGTTTTCCTACTGCAGGACATCCCAGTGCCTCTCCTAGCTTCGCAGGCGCTTCGGATCTCCACGAGAGGAATACATGCATTTCTGATATGTGTTTCACCACAGGACTCTTTATTTTATGGAAACTTCCATGTGGTCAGTATTCCTTAGACTCAGATAAACAATGCCCTTCTTTATCTAGGACTCTGTTCTATAGGGAGAAATGATGTTTCTTTAAATGTCTGGCAAATTTAAATACTGGCTTTTTCAAAAAAATTTTTTAGAATTCCCCAGTCTATAGAATAATGATCAAGTATTTTTATTTTATTTTATTTTATTTTTGTCATTTAAATTCCTAGTTGATCTGGCCCCAGCTTATTTTCCCCCATTATGACCTGTTACTTCGCTTGCCTTGCCCCTCACACTCTAGTCTAATTTATTTCTTGCTGCTCTGTGTATACTCTTTGTATCTCTCATCTCTATATCCTTGAACATAACGCTTCCTCTTTCTGAAACAACCTTTCTCCCTACTTCTACTTATTTGGGACTTAACTATTTTTCTAGAATCATCTTCCCTGCTTTAGTGTTCCTATTGCATTCGTTGTGGACCTCTGTTCAAGCTTACATCAACCTTCCCATGTTCTGATTGTTTGCTGATTTCTGTGAGTTCTTCTTGCTCGAATATGAGTTCCTTAAAGGCAGGCTCCTGTGTCTTGCTCACCTTTGGGCACATAGCCTGTTACATTTTCAGAACAAACAGAATCTAAGTCAAGGTAAATTGAGATATGTGGTCCCTGGACCCAGGTTCTACCTGACTCTCTCCACCTTCAACTTTCCTAAATGTTTCTGAAATGGCCAGGCCATAGGATGCTGACAGGTTCCCCCTGAGAGCTGGTCTAAGGCCACCCTAGCAAGTCCAAGTGCACTGCAATGTGTTTTAGTGTTACACTGTTTGTAATACCGTGACTGACAGAGTGCCCCTGGCTGAGAGACAGGTTTCCACAGGCATGTCTACTTTACCTGCAGAGTTGTTCCAGATTTGCACCCACAAGGCTTGGCCTGCCAGGTTGGAGGAGGTGGCTGAGCTTACAGAAAGGTCCAACACAACTCTTTCCCTCAGATCTGGAAACTGCAAATGTGCACATCCCTGCTGAGGATGCTACCACCAGCTTTTTCCGTCACTCACAGCCATCGAGGTCACCTCCCCAGAGCCCTCGGGATGACGCTTTGCTCAGACTCAATGGCTTCTTCATTGAGTACCGCCTTGGCTCTATGCTCTGCAATCTGAGAGACAGTTTTCACCCTTATGTTTAGTCTCTTGGCCCACCTTCAGCTCTGGGAACCCCAGCTCAGGTCAGAGGTCTGAGCCTTTCCCTTTTATCAGGACACACCTGCAGTTACTTTGCATCATTCCAGGAAGCAATATAATTCACATTTAAGAGTAAGTATGAGCTCTGGAGTCAAGCTGTCTGGGTTCATATCTTGGTTCCAACGCTAAGTAGCTGTAAGTTTGGGCAAATTAACCTCTGTGACCTCAGTTCACTTAGCTATAAAGTAACAGTAGTACCTATTGCACATGGGTTTTTTGGTTTGTTTTTTTTTTTTTTTTGAGAATTAAAGGGAATGATACACATGAAATACCTGGCACAGTGTCTGGCATGTGCTCAAGTACTCAAAAATGGCTTTGTCTTAGAATAGAAAAGAGGGCCAGCTTAAGGCCTCGGGAGCCCCTGTGTAGCATGTTTAACATTCCCACTGTCCTCACCTGTCAAAGAGATGTGTTCATCATCTCTTGTTGCATAACAGAGTATCACTTAGCGGCTTCAAACAACACACATTTATGATCTCACAGTTTCTAGGGGTCCGGAGTCTGGGCACAGCTTAGCTGGGTCCCCTGTAAGGCTGCAGTGAAGAAGTCAGCCATGCCAAGTTCTCATCCAGAGGCTTGACTGGAGAGAGTTACTCCCAGGCTTCCTCAACAACCTCCCAGGTTGTTGGCAGAGTTCATTTCCTGTGGCTGTGGGACTCAGGGCAGCTCACTTCTTCACATCCAACAGTGGAGAAACTCCAGCAAGATGGCCCTATGGTGTGATCAACACATCCCGTCCCTGTGTCGTGTAACATTGGTTAGAAGCAAGTCAGTGGTCCCACCCACACTCAAGGGGAAGGGATCACACAAAGTCATGAATATGGGGGCCATCTTAGTGCCTGTCCTGCACAAATAGTAATGATCTCATTGGTTGTTGACAAGATTAAATGGATTAATATATATATAAAGCTTTTGGAATAGTGCGTGGCACATAGTTAGTGCTCAGGAAGGGCACTCCGTTTATAATCAGACCTGTGAGTGGAGGAGGAGGCTGGGTTGGAATAAATGAATGAGTCTACATTTGGGATTCATAACTGGGTAGGTTCTTCCCAACCAGGCTTTGTGTGGGGCGGATGTCCCCAGTGGTTTTAGATTAGTGGCTGTGAGCTCTGCTGTGGGTGGTATTGAATGTCAGCTGTAGGTGGGTATTACTTGCCTTACTCATGTGTAACTAATTTAGAGTACACTGTATTCAGGCAAGTGTGTGCGATGGCCATTTTTGCTAATGGTGAGCATGACTCGTTTACCATCATCCCTTACAACTCTAAGAACATGAGTTAGGAGTCGAGTAGTAGGCCTGAATGTCTTGGCTTCCTCCTGTGTGTGGTACCTAGGTGTTAGTTTTGTGCAACAGGTGGCCTGCAGGCAAAGTTCAGATAATCACAGAACCAGGAATTGACTCAGAAAAACCGACCAAGCACAGGCTTCCTGGCACATGAAGAGCAGAAAGAATGACATTTCTTCATTCAAGCCCGTGATTCTTCTGTGCCAGGATTTGTGCTAGATGTTCAGGAGACAAAGGAAAAGAAACTTAGACCAAAAAATCATGCTTCAGGAACTTTTAATGTGTGGCCCCCAAATTCTTTGCTCTTCCCATAGAGGGGGAGGGGGAATGTATGTCTCCTTTCCTTGAATCTGGGCTCTGTGACCATTCCCCAGCAGACTGTAGCAGAAATGATGTTGGGCCACCTTCTAGTCTCAAATCTTAAGAAATCTGCAACCTCCACTGCCTGTCTCTTGGGAGGCTAACTCTTGAAACGCAGTCACCATGCCATATGAAGAGGCCCAGTGCAGATGGAATGAGATAGCCAGTGTCACCTGCCAGCCATGTGAGTGAGCCATCCCAGAAATGTATCCTTCAGTGCCAGGAGAGCTGATGGCATGTGGAACAGAGAAATGATCTGCCCTCATTAACTCCCATCCGATTTGCAGATTCACGCACAAAACCGTGGCAGTTGTTGTTTTAAGCTGCTAAATTTTGTTATGTAGTAGTAAGTGTCTGGAAGAGGAGACAGACAGTAATCAAAGACTAACACTGGCAACGGTATATCTGTCTGCTACATTCACTGCCCTGCACAGTAAGAACATGGTTCTACGAGGCCATCAAACAAGAAGCCTCACTCTTAGGTTATGCAACCCGGGAGGGCTTCCCTGAAGAAGAGAAGCTTGAGCTGAGATTGAAAGAAGTTAGCTTAGTGAAAGAGGTAAGAAACAGCTGTGCAGAGGCTCCTGGGGTGCAAGAACATGAGCTATTTGAAGACGGGGCAGCAGGAGAAGATTGGGGTGATGTAACGAGCACTCAGGTAGGCAGCATTCAGATTTAGGTGGGCCTGTCCCCGTGCACGACACCATCCTGAGTTCTCCTGGAAGAATCCTGTGAGACTGTGGGGCACACACACGTGTGTCCAATGTGTGGGAGTGGAAGGGCTAAAGCTTGACAGGAGATTTGGTGTAACCCACTCACCTTACCTGTAAATGCAACCTATAGTAAGGGACCACACTGCTAGCACGGTTGGGGGGGAGGGGGGCTTTTGATTCAGTAAGGAATTAATTGCTTCCTGGCAGAAGAAAGGTTGGAAGACTTTTTCTTAACAGTTTTCACTCCCTCTCCCAAACTGCATTTCTCAGCTGACCTAATTCAGTAGCGATGTCTATAGGAGTTTTTAATAGATTCACAGGGGCTAGTGTTTCACAGACTGCTGTCTATTTTTACATCTTTACAGTGAAGAAATATTCCTTATAGTGAAGCATACTTGCTGGAATTTTGGCCTGCTTTCTCTTCCCTTGCCTCTGTGTAGATGGGAAAGCAGAGAGCAGAAGCCTTTATGTGCATTCCATTCACATGTGTGAGAATATCTGCTTCCACCCTCCTTCACACCCCCAACTTTTCCGATTGTCCCTTATTTTCCGGATGGCATCTTCTGCTCTAAACCCTCAGATTCACTCCTTCCTTCTTTCCACACCGTCATCATGTCCTTCACCGCTTCAAACCTCAGTCTTGGCTTCCGTAAGCATCAAGTTTTTTTTTTTTTTTTTTTTTTTTTGAATATGTACCATGTACTAGGTTCTAGGCCCTGGGGATTTAGGAGTGAAGGCGACCATCATCTGACCAGAGCAGTGGTTCCCACCCCTAGCAGCAGCATGTTAGATCACTGGAGAGCTGGAGGCAGTGGACATGGGAGCTTTACAATATGTCAGTGCCTTGGATCACTTCCCGGAGTTTCGGATTTTATTGGTTTTTCACTATTGGAGTGAGAGGTTACAAATAAACCAGAGGAGGAAACTAGAATGATCCATGTGGTAATTGATCAGACTCTGAAACATCACTATGAACTCATGTTCTGCTTAGTAGAGTTACAAATGGTTACATGTAGAAATATTTACAGAAATATATATGTATGTAGATAAATATGGATTAGTATGTTCACATATATCTTCTTGCTCAGTCAGCTGAGAGGACTTAGAAGCAATGATATGCCAGGAGCAAGAGGCACACCAGAGCCCAGATCTTGGTTTCTAATACCATTCTCCAATAAAAGAAACCAGAAATCCTTACAGAAATGTCTGACTTTAGGACTGGGGCAGGAAATACGCCAGATGAGCCTGGAGTGTCACGTAGTGCCAGGAAGTATGGAAATGCACAAAAAATGAAACACAGGAAAGCCCTTCACAGTAATGATGGTATGGCAAAGTGGCACTTGGAGCTCCCAGGGGCCAAAGCTATAAAAATGTGAGCAAGAGGAAAAATAAAGCAGTACTGTATGATAACCCAAAGTATAAAATAAATATCCATGAGCCCATACTGGCATACAGAAATGATTGAATCAACAAATTAACGGGGCAAGGAGAGAAATGAGAGAGCTCTCCCATGCAGAAGGAGTCCACATAATTCATGTATTATGTATGGAGGTGGAGCGTAACTCCCCACTCCTTAAACGTGGGCTGTGCATAGGGACTTCTTTCCAAAGAGTGTTTACAACATGGACGGGAGGGAGAAGAGTAACTTTGCTATAAAGAAACCTGGCAAATAGTACCTCAGCCAGCCAGGTGATCAAAGGTAACGTTAAAAATAAGTCTCATTGATGGTATATACACCCGACAGGATATAATGCAAATAGCACTTTACTTCTGTGATCTTCTTCCTCAAAAAACTGCAGCTCCAGACCAATCACAAGAAAAACTTTAGACAAATCCCAGTTGAGGGCCATTGTATGAAATACCTCACCAGTACTTCTTGACACTGCCAAGGTCATCAAAAACAAGGGAAGTCTGAGAACTTTCACAGTCCAAAGGAGCCTAAGGAGACATGACAGTAATGTGGTCTCCTGGGTGAGATCCTGGAACAGAAAAATGATGATGGCTTAAAAATAAGGAAATCTGGGGGCACCTGGGTGACTCAGTCGATTAAGCATCTGACTCTTGATTTTGGCTCAGGTCATGATCTCAGGGTTGTGGGATGGAGCCTTGCGTCAGGCTCCACACTCAGCTCGGAGTCTGCATGAGATTCTCTCCCTCTCCCTCTGCCCCTCCCCTAACTTGCACACTTGCATTCTCTCTCTCTCTCTCTCTCTCTTTCTCTCTGTCAATAAATAAAATCTTTTAAAAAATAAAAATTAAAAAAATAAATAGAAGTTAGGAGATCTGAATAAAGTATGGGATTCATTTAATAGTAATGTATTGATATCAGTTCATCTGTTGTGACAAGTGTAACATAATAAGATATTAATAGGGGAAACGGGATGTGAAATATAGGGGACATCTCTGTACTCTGCTCAGTTTTTCTAAAAATCTAAAAATCTTCTAAGATAAAAAGTTTGTTTAAAAAATAAAAGTCGTGGGGAACCTGGGTGCCTCGGTCAGTTGAGTGCCCAACTCTTGATTTCAGCTCAGGTCATGATCTCAGTGTCCTGGGATCAAGCCCCACATTGGCTCCTCACTCAGTGGAGAGTCTGCTTGTCCCTCTCCCTCTGCTCCTCCCCCCATTTACTCTCTCTCTCTCTCTCTCTAAAATAAATTTTAAAAAATAAAAGTCATTTTCATAGTATTTTGGTCACCTCCATATTGTTTGTCTTCAAGCCAACTAACTGGACTATAAGTTCTTTGCAGATGAAGAAACTCCTTTCCTTTTATAGTGTTTTATTATGTACTAGAAGGTCCCACCCACAACAGGTAGGCAACTATGTTTGTTAAATTTATTGCAATGGCCTGATGTTGTATAACTTTTAAGTAACATACATTTTTCTTATAAAATTAAGAAAAAAGAAGTGTATTAAAAGCACTCATGGTTTCATGATGTCTCAGCTATCACTGTTAATGTTTTGGTATTCTTCTAGATATTTTTTTATTTTCCACTATAAAATTAGGATCATGTACTACCTACTATTTTGAAAATGATTTTCACTTATGCTCTACTATGAATTGTTTCCCATCCCATAAATAATCTTTGTAAAGCAAAAAATGTACATTTTAATAGCGAGTAATGTTGACTTGCTAAGTTACTCAAGAACATGAGGAAGGAAGGAAAGAGGTGGATAAAGGATAGAGAAAAATAGGAGCAGTTGTAGGTGATGATAAACGGTTCTGTGCCAGGAGTGGTTGACCTGCTGGTGTGGTGGGAACTTGGCAGGCAGAGGGAAAACTAGTCCTCCTTGCTTCTCTAAATCTACTTCTCTATAGACAAAAGAGCCTAGAGAGATAATTTCAGTGTTTTTCCTTTTCCACTGCAAAGGAGGAGGAAGGACATTCACCAGCAAATTGAGTAGCATATTTAGTGTATTCATAGTATTTCTTCATCTCAAGGCTTCCAAGGCTCAGAAGTTATTTAGGAGCCACTGAATAGCTCCGTTGTGTCTTTGTAGATCCCCAGTCTTTTCAGCTCAAAGCCACTTTCTGGCCCATTTGTACAATGGTGGAGTGTTTCTGGGAAAGAACCAATTGAGGGGACGCTGGTTTCCCCTCTTGTCTTCAGTGTATAGAAAAACATAGAGCACCCAGCAGCATCTGGGAATCGATCCTATGTGGCAGTCCTCCATCTATTTCCTAACTACCCTCACCACCACCACCACTAAGATCTAGTTCCACAGTGCCCAGGCAGATTCCTTCTCTATAGAACAAACTGTACTTGAGACATACTGAGTCATCTTGCCCACATTTTTAGTTAGGGCAATGCTTATATCTCTTCCTTAACCAATTATCTGGAAGCAGAAAAAGAAATCAGGTAGGCTTTATAAAAAACAGTTGCTGGGTACCAAATTCTGTGATATCCATTCCTCTTTTGGACATTTGAAAGCAAAGTTGAAGGGAAACTTTTCCTGAGTGGGTTGCTGTGAGTGGAGACTTATTTTTGGCTGGCATAATGAAGACATTTAGAAGACAATGAGTGTTTACATGAGGAGTGATGGAGGCAGTCACGAAAGTGTGGGACCAGTGTGGATTTGGGGTTCTGAATAGCATGTGGGTGACTGCTGACATTTGAGAACTTTTATCTGGGGTGGATTACAGAGGTAGGAATTCAACGTGTAGGCATTTAATTGCCCATTTAGTAATCCTAAATCGACATCTGATTCAATTTGATGGGACAAAAAAAAAATCCGTATATTGATTAATCCTTTTAAGAAAGATACTGGAGGATCATATTGGAAAGTATTTCTGGGTATTAAGGAGTGTATACAGCCAATAAAAACAAACCTTTCTGAAAGAGTAGGAATTCAAAATATGAAGGTTTTTTTGCTGCAGAGGAAGTTTCCGATCATATGAGTCCATCTTAAATGCCATCCCAGGAAGGTTAGTTAGAGAAATAATTTAAGGCCCTTCTTAAAAGTTGTCTCACTGTGAGAGATTGGATATCACTAGGACATGCACTGGGAAAGAGGAATCAAAGGTTTGGGTTCAAATCCCTGCCGTGTTACTACCTTGCTATGCAATGACAACAAAATACAGAATCATGGGCAATTGTATGTCACTGTTGGTAAATGCTGGTGATGTGGGGTCAGAAAGTTTGGGTCCAGATCCTTAATATATATATGTGTGTGTATGTATGTATGTATGTATGTGTGTGTGTATATATATATATATATATATATATATATAATATATCAAGCCCCTGAACGTCAGACTCATATACCCAACCACTCGCTCAGTATCTAATAGGCATCTGAACATGACCAAAACCAAGCTCCTGATATTCCCCCTAAATGTGCTCCTTTTCCAGTTACTCCTTGGTATTTTTTAATACTATTCTTTCAGTTGCCAAGGGCAGAAAACCTTGGAGTCATCCTCAAATGACCTCTTAGTCTGACCTCCTACATTCCATCCACAAAAAAATAATTTCAGCACTTCCTACAGCCCCGCTCTTCTGGGCTTCTACTGTTATTCGCTAGTCCAAGGCATCACCTGTCACGTGGATTATTGCAAGAGCCTCTTGACTGATCTCCCTACTTATGACCCTGCCCCGTGATAGTCTTTTCTCAACATAGCAGCCAGGGAAATGCCATTGGAAGGTTAGGGTAGATGATGTGTCCCTCTGCTCTATACTTGTTGATGGCTGCCCATTTTGTCAGAGGGAAATCCACGTCCTCATGTGGTCTATGAGGACTGGTATCATCTGCTGCCACCTCATGACCCCTCTGACCTAGTCTCCCACCAACCTTGCCCTCCTTGATCGTCCTCTAGCCTCCTTACAGCCTGGCTGATTCTCCAACATACCAGTGCATTTGCTTCTCAGAGCCTCTGTGCTTGCTGCTCTCTCTGGCTAGAATTTTCTGCTCTCATGTATCCACATGACTCCTTCCTTCGCTTCCTTCAGGCTTGTCTCAAACATGCTCTGTGAGGCCTCTCCTGTCTCCTCTTTCTAGAGAACCAACCCTAAAACACCCGCTCCATCACTTCCAAACCCTTCCCTCCTTAGCACACAGCATTGCCTAAAACATTACATATTTCCTTTGTCTACAGTCTGTCTTTCCCTCTAGAAGGAGAAAGCCACAAGGGCGAACACATCCTTTTTGCTTATGGCTGTGTCCCCAGTGCCTGACACTTAATAGGTGCCCAATACATATTTCTGGAATCAATAGATAAAGGAAACCAAACCTCCTGGAGATTAAGAAATTTCTTGTGCTGCAAGAGGTTGAAACAGGGAGTAGTGTTTGCAGGCTGAGACTGAAGGTCTCTCTGAGATGGGGACAGGCGGGATTCAGGCCCTTCTGGCTTGGGTCCATGTATTTCTGAAAGCCGCGGAAGTGCTGTTCTTGCCAAAAAGCGTTTTTTAGAACTCTCTGCAAGGGTGCCCCAGTGAGTAAGACCTGCCAGGGTGCCTGGCACATAATAAGCTGACACTGCTAACTCCTGGGGTTCTGTGTATAACCCAAATTCATAGCCCTTGACATGGCCTGTCAGCTTCCCCTGCCTTCGGTTCTAAATTTGTATGATCTTAGCATAATTAGCCCAGTTTTTGTCATTCCACAACTGCTAAGTATGCAGTGGCTGTGGCGTGTTATGGCTCCTCTTGGAAGCAGATGACACATCATGAAAAATTTATTAAAAAAACAAGTGCAGGCTTTCTTAATTATTACCACTGACTGCTTTTCTCTCAAAGTCCAGGAGAGTCGAGTCTGTACAGCAGAGCTGCTTGAATATGATAATTTCCTTTTGATCTTTAATATTCCTCCTATGCATTTGGGTACATTTGATGGTTTCTTTGAAAAGCTCCACTCAGCCTCACTGGCTGCTTGTTTATTGCCCCCAATCTGCAATGTCTTTTGTTTCATCATTTACATTTCTTAGGCTGTTTCAGATGAATAAATATTGCCCTAACTACTCTAGCTTAATAAAACTATTACTGCTTATTAACTCTCTGTGTTAGAATTAGCTGGAAAATATGCACTGGGATTGTTTCCTGTTTTTTTGTGTTAATATTTTTTAAAAAAATCATTTCATTCTCTGGAGTGTCTGAAGTTTATTCTTAGCAGTAGAGAGACAGATCTCTGGACATGAGTTAGTTTGTTCAGGTCATTGCTACAGAGGATGTGCTTGTTACTTAAAGGAATCACCAATTCTTGGCTGGACCAGTAGAATTAGAAGGCGAATGTGTGTTTCAGCTTCTCAAGACATCCTGGAGCCCACAGGAGGAAAATGGAGTCATTAAAACCATTTGGTCTTGCTTTTCTTCTCTTCCTGGTCCTGGATCGCCCTTCTATCTTTTTCCTATTTCTTTCCTTCTTTTTCTCTTGCCCCACAGCTCCCTTCTCCTGTGAATACTAGAAACTTCTTTAATGAATGTTCATCTGTGACTAAGCCCAGAGGCTGCCCACCTTTGCAAAATGGGACCAGAGTGTGGAAATCCTATGCTGTGTGAGGATCCTAAGATCATTAAGCATGCGACTACATTAAAACAGGAGCACACCATCTCTCAGTTTTCTTTTGACCTTTTTCAACTGTCCTAAGCCTGACTCTTTTGGGAGAAGACAAGAAAATTGGAATAGAGAGAAACTTTTGCACTAAGTCCTCAAAATAGTCATTTATTCTTGTACTCTCCAGTGAAGGACATAGAAGCTCTTTTCTAATTCCCATGTCATAAATGGGAAAGCTGAGGAATGAGATGCTAAGATCTAAGAAATTCAAGTGGAAACTGAGGGTAGTTAGAGGGAGTATTTAATACATACAAAATAATATATATGTAGTACAATAAGACATAAAATACAATAACAAAATATACTGAGAAGGCACTATCCAACTCAAGCACCAGAATAGTACTAATACCATGAGATTCACATGTAGATAGTGCCAGAGCTAACGACTACCCTAAATTTTGTGATTCTTATTCCTCCGCTTTTTACAAATAGTATTACTACATTTGTTTACATTTCTAAACAATTTGGTATTTCATTTTGGTTATCTTTACACCCTATAAAATGGTAACATACTGCAAGTACTTTTGTGACTTACTTTTTTCCACTAATACAGCACAACCCCATCATAACCAATACATGTGATCCAAAAAATTCAAGCAGATGAAGTGTGGGATCACATTGCTTCCAGATTAATGAAATGATGAGAGCAAGCCCAAAAGGCTAGTTGTCTAGAATTCTGAAAGTCCAGATGCACAGTTCACATCCATTCTAGCCCTGACTGCTCCTGGTGGCATTTGCCTGCTCCTACTGATTATCAGTGGGGTCAGTTATGCAATCTTTGTCACCATTTGGAGGGGAGCCACCAAGGAAAGCCAGCTGACCCACACTGGACTCTGACTAGAATGTTTTTAGGTCACTGAGATTTTAGTTATTTTTTAGAGTTTTCGCCCCCTTGGTTTTAGCCCCTCTCCATTCCAAATGATTTTTTTCAGATTTGTGCCTCCTCTGTCTCTCATTCAGCCTTAGTAGTGATTTGTTGACTTTACTAGTGTTTTCAAATAACTGACTTTGGCTTAACGGATTATCTCTCACTGAGCCGTTGTGTTTTTATTTCACTCAAAGAATTCTTTTCCTTCCACTTCCCTTGAGTCTGTGGTCATTCTTTTTCTAATTCCTTTAACATGGGCGCCTGGGTGGCTCAGATGGTTAAGCGTCCGCCTTCGGCTCAGGTCATGATCCCAGGGTCCTGGGATCGAGTCCCGCATCAGGCTCCCTGCTCTGTGTGAGCCTGCTTCTCCCTCTGCCTCTCTCTCTCTCTGCCTCTCATGAATAAATAAATAAAACATTTAAGAAAAATTCCTTTAACGTGTTGCTTAGCCCATTAGTTTTCAGCCTTTCTTCTTTTCCTTTGTAAGCATCTAGAGCCAAACATTTTCTTTAAGCATGGGTTTTGATCCATGCCAAAGTCTTGATTTATAGTTTTATAGGTCGGGATAGCCTCGATATGCTTCAGTAATAAACAGCTCCAAATTCTCATTTCATTAAAACAACAAAGGTTGTTTCTAACAAGTTCCCAGTTGATGCTGATGATGCTGGTTCATGGACCACATTTTGAGTAGCACTGCTTTAAATTCATACTTTTCTCCTTACTCAGTGGTACTTAAGCTAGTAACCGCTATGAAATAAACTATGTACCTTAAGCTATGATATAGATAAGTATCTTCTACCCCTGAAATCACTACTCCTTTTTTATTATCTCTTCAGACATCCTCTGGGGACTTATCTTGATGGTATTAATTTTCCTTTCCAGGTAGAGAAATTAAGGGACAGGAAAAGGTTTCCTCCTAAGGCAGGTATTTAGTTCTGGATGCTGACCTCACATGATCTTATTCAACTGTCTGGACTACACAGGAAGGCAATTCAGAGACCTTATGTAGTATATCATTCTAAAATGCCCCCATCACTTTTCCCTGAATTCCCTACTTTGAAAGACACCCAACAGATTGAGATTTTTTTGTTTTTGTTTTTGTTTTTGTTTTTTTGTTTTTGTATAAGCTAAATCTTTTAATACCTACCATGCCTACGTCCCAATTGAATGAGGTTCCTTCCACCTAAATTGATGTTATGGCATCTTATAACCCTACCCCACCACTGACTGGGCCAGAGGTGGCACCTGACTCAAAGGCAACCCAGTGGGTTGTTCAAGAACAGTGGCCTTTCAAGGATGAGAATTGGGGTGGTCTGCCTTTTGGCAGAGATGAGTGTTTTTAAATTGCCTGCTATGAGACAAGAAAAAAGCAAATTTGTGTGTTTTATTATTGTTTTCACATTTTTTATAGACAAGGCATCTTGTTACCTGTCCTAGGACTGAGTATACTCCTCAGCTACATTTGGTATGCCACTGTCAAAAGGACAGGCTTTCAGGGGTTGAATGCTGAAGTCAATGAACAAGAGTTGCCCTTCTCTTCTTCGGGTTGATAGGGGAGGGAGCATCCCCTCCCACATAGACTCTATGAGAAGCACACCTGTGATAATGGTGGCATTTTGCATGTCTGGAGAGGGGAGACTATATGCTGTGAACTTGAGAGCTAAAATATTAAAGGGAGTGGATGCAGGAGCAACTCTGAATGAATTATAAGAACTTTGTCAATGAAAATCCTAACTGGCTACCCACAATGGACTATGAATATTAGAGGCTCTTTCCCAAGCTTTGTGAACTTCCATAGATTCCAGAGTTCTTATTCATCCATTTCCCCAAAAGAATTGAGATTATCCACCCACATGCGGGTGGGGCATGGAGAAGGTGGTACTAGATGTGTGTTGATTTAGAAAAATTAAGGAATGTGATGTTTCATGTATCTTTGTGTCAAGAAGCAAACAAAGTCTTATATATTAAGCTGTCTTGCTTATTTTCATATTTATTCTTATAATAACCCCCATGTCTTGAGGAAAGCTAAATGACCCTTATTTCCTTGCAGATAAAAAGGACCAAGCTGACTCAGAAACATATTTCAAAATGAATCTTTCCCAAACAGCTGTTTACTGTTTCGGGTCAAAGGAGGGAAATAAATGGCTTATTTGGAAAATCATGCATTTTCCCTAGCCTGTCTGAGCCTTCTGGACAGCATATTATATGCCTACCTCACTGATACATCTCTCGATGGTTGTCAGCCCAGCCTGTGTTCCCCCAAAGAGACATCAATGCCTCCCTGACCTTGAAGTTACCACCAGGTTATTGTGAGGCTCCTAGAATTCTTTAACACTAGGCTTTCAGAAGCCCCTTTTGCCCATACCTGGTGGATGGATTTTTCTTCCAGCACAGGAAAGAAGTCACAGATGGTGGATAATATGATCCCTGGGTGATACAGGATTTATTTAAGGCTCCAATGAGAAAAATTTCAGTTCTCACCCCCATCATCAAATGTTCTTCATCCAGAGAATTAGGATTCAGCCACAGCAATTATTTCAATTCAGGCATTCTCTTAGACAAGGCTGAGAAATAGTCTATTTTCTAAATGTACTCAACTTCTTGCAGCACTTTTCTCTGATCCCATTATACCCTGTTTCCTTGGGGCAATAAGAGAACCCCCCCCCAATTCTGGCCTTAATTTTTTAAAAAATTCTTCCTTCCCTGAAAACTGCATTAAAATTAGCCTGGATTGACTTACTCAATGCTGGGACAAATTTAAAATTAGGCAGTAATGGTTGTGTTATTTATTTATTGCTACATAAAATCAACCCAAAATCTAATGACTTACTCAGCAATATTGATGTATTATCTCTCCCAGTTTCTGTTGGTCAGATGTTTGGAAAGGGAGCAGAGGGATGGTTCTCCATTGAGTCTCTCATGTAGTTGCAGTCTTACATTGGCCAGGTCTGCAGTCATATGTAGGCTTGACTGGGGCTGAAGGACTCAGTTGCAAGATGCCTCATTCACATGCCTGGCAATTTGGTGCTGGCTGTAGGCCAGGGGCCCCAGTTTCTCTCTGCAGGGCTGCTTCAATATTCTAAATCCATGGCAGCTAGCTTTCCCAGTGTGAGTGATCCAAGAGAAAGGTGGAAATTGCAATGCCTTTTATGTACTAGCCTTGGATGTCACTGACACTTTCACCATATTCTGTTGGTTGAGGCACTTTAAAAACTCTGTGCTGGTTCCAGGGGAGAGAACATCAACCCTACCTCCTAATGGAAGAATATCAAAGTCACATTGTAAGACAAGCACATGGAGTGGGATATATATTATTGCAGCCAGGTTTAGAAAATATTATCTGCCATAATGGCTGATTAAAAATTTAATGCATGTCCCAGAGTTGTAACTGTTGGAGACAAGAGTTTCCTAAATTTCTGTGGGTACAAAGCCTTACCACAAAAGTCTGAATACATAATGTTAGAAGTGAGATTGTCGCTTGCATTGTAATCTAGGATAGCAACCAGAAACTGCCTGAGAGATTTAGAAATGAGTGGGATATAGGACCTGACTTGGGAGGTCTCACAAATGTGAAGAAAGGCAAAACATTAGCATTTACGGTTTGAGAATGTTCCACTCTTTTCTCCTCCCCACATTTGTTTAAAGGGTTCTAAGGTGGGTTTTGCTTAGGGAAGCTCTGACTTCACAGACAGGTTCCATGAACTTTAAGCATACAGAGTTGGGAGAACAGGGCTGAATGGGTGGGTTTGGAGTAGAGAGGGAAATGGGAAGAAGGAAGGAAAACATAAAGGTTTCAGCTTGCAGGGGTGAGCTGACCTACTTAACCAAAGTGAGTGAGGAGTATAAACTGAAGCACTTTGGCCTGGGATGAAGGAGTAGTTGGGAGTATAGTTTGACGGGTCCCTGCAGGACAGTTAGCTGTGAGTGTAAGAGGAAGGAGGATTTGGGACTATGTGATAGATTTAAGCAAAAAATGGGATTCTCTTTAAATTAATTTTGCCCACTGGATTGTGCTTTTGGAATGGAATTCATCCCAAAGACTGAACCACTGGGTGTTGGGTTCAAGAACCCAGAAATTAAAATGTGTAGTGAAAGGTATGTGATCTCTGAAATCACACAGACCTGGGTATAAATCTTGGCTTATCAAATACTAACTGTGGGCTTGGAGTGAACTCTGCACCCACTCTGGGCTTCAGTTTTATCCCTAGTCAAATGAGGTAATGCGTTTCTAGGTCTTCTCTATTAAAATGCTAAGTCTTCTCTGGCATTTTAAATACTAGACCTGATGCAGCCCCAAATCATATGACTTCCTGCAGTTTGGCATCCAGGCAAAATCGGGGCTTTGAAAAAGAGTCCCTGAAACAGAATAATAAGAGGAGTCGCTTAAAATAGAGGTTCTCCAGCAAATCCAGGGCACAGGACTCTTCATTTAAGACAATTAAAGCTTTCAGCCCTTACTGTGGAAACTGGGGCATTCTACCTGGCTCCTCGGCTCCTATTTGGAATATCATTCGGATCAAGGAGAAAAGTAAGTTGTAGAAGAATCAAGTAGAGGGGCGCCTGGGTGGCTCAGTCGTTAAGCGTCTGCCTTCAGCTCAGGTCATGATCCCAGAGTCCTGGGATCGAGTCCCACATCGGGCTCCCCGCTCAGTGGGAAGCCTGCTTCTCCCTCTCCCACTCCCCCTGCTTGTGTTCCCTCTCTCACTGTGTCTCTATCTGTCAAATAAATAAATAAAATCTTTAAAAAAAAAAAAAAGAATCAAGTAGAATTCTTAAAAAGACAAAAAACAAACAAACCAAAAACCATGTGAACTATGGTATGTCCTCATTAGATTTTAACTCTTCTTCAGGGCTATCGAAAGTGTATGTAAAGGTGGAAACTGAGGCAAAATATCAACTTTCCCCTAAAACTTATTTCATCTGGGAAAATACTCAGAGTTTTATCTTTCTTTTTACCTAAGCCTTAGTTAAGTGGATTTTTCCCTCTCTGCTATGCAAGGGAGGAATTTCAATATGATTCATACACAATTTGAAATTATTTTTATAGATTCTACATTTTTCCTATCATTTTCCTCACCCATAGGGTTATACTTGAATTGAGAGTCTTAAGTTGCTGATGGTGGTAATGATCATAATTAAATATGAAAAACCTACAATATTCTGAAGCTCTCTTTTACCCTCAAGTCAGTTATTTCTTCCTTCTCTTCTTCCTGTTCTTCTTTCTCTAGCACCATCTTCACGACCATCACCTCTGCCACTTTTTAAGCCAGTCACAATGCTTAGAACTTTTCATATATTCTCTCATCTGATTTTCATGGCAACTCTCTGAGTCTTCTGTTATTAGCTCCAATTTAGAGACAGGAAATATAAACCCAGCATGATTAATTAACCTGCCCAAGGTCCCACAGCCAGCAAGTTGGCAGAGCCAGGAATTCCTGATGCCAACATGGTTCTCTCATAACATGCAAAATACTTCATTTCAACTCCACCACTAGCACTATTTGCTGACTTTTTCCTCCCCAAACACACCAAGTAACACTTTTCAAGAACTCCTGTATAAAATAATGACAAGTTGATCATCATTGCCTTGTTGTTTTTAAAAAAATTATACTTTATTCTTTAGGAAAGTTTTAAGTTTACAGAAAATTGTCCAGAATGTACAGAGAATTCTCATATACCTTTCCTGCCCAGTTTCCATATTATTAACATCTTGCATCAGTGTGCTACATTTGTTACGATTGATGAACCAAAACTGACACATTATTACTAATTAGAAACCATAGTTTCCATTAGAGTTCTGGCTTGTATGGTTCTATACATTCTGACAAACACATTGCCCTGTATCCTCCATTACAGTATCATACAGAATAGTTTCACTGACCTAAAAATCTCCTTACTTCATTTATTTATTCCTGTCCCCCAATCCCTGAGCCCCTGACAACCACTGATATTTTCACTGTCTCTATAGTTTTGCTTTTCAAAGTGTCATATCACTGGAATCAAATAGTATGTAGCCTTTTCAGACTAGTTTCTTTCCACTGAGCAAATCACATTAGGAAGTTTCTAAGTTTTGTGAGAAGGAAGAGAAGCATCCTATTCAGCACTTGGTTATATCTCAAGCAATCAGACTCACAGCTTATGCTTGTTCTCAATGTGAGGGAAAGGGCATTACTGGAGGATAAAGTTAGAGAGTTAGTAGAGGTAGTCTGTTTGTAAGGTAGAGCTGATCTATGCCCATGGGCCACCAGAACTGAGGTGTAGAGAAAAGATGAAAATGGGGTGTTCAGATTTAGTGGAGACTACCTACATATAGGGCAAACCAGCTGTGTCAAAGGGATGTCACTTGATGGCACCAGCAAGGAAATATGGGCAAATCTGGTGAGAAATAATCAACAGCAAGGAGGGGGGTATTGAGATTGAGTGTCTCACCTAGCTGGCCTTTTGGAGCCTGCACAGCATACAATAACTCTTCAGACCATGCACTATCACCTTTCATGAGACAGAGAAAGGAAAGAGTAATCTAGTCAACGTGGCAAAGGGACACTCACATTCAGAAGCAGTCATTACTGCCCATAAAGGGAACAGCCAATTCATCATGGTGCCACGATAGAAGGACATACACAAACGTTAGTTTATCTCCTATCCTGCTCCAGAGAAGATGAGCAAAGGCAGGGTTTGGGATGGGATGCAAGGTGTGGGAGCACATACCTGCTTCACTCCAAATTTCCGGTCCCCAGGTCTAAGCCTGTGGTGGGGGAGAAGAAAATCCTTTGAGCTGAATAGAATATTGGGTTGAAGATAGGAAAGACTGAATCTCAAATTATGTAAGACTGGTTCAATAATTAAAAATGACTGAAGGGTCATGGAATTGAAATGAGAGATATTAAAAGAGCTTCTCTATAGTGAGAAAGGTGAGATTTGACAAAGCACATCTAGTAACAAATAAAGAAAAAATGAAACTCATGTTTGTAACTCAGGAAATTGAGACTGTCATCAAACTGGCTCCATATAATAACTCACATTGGTATAGTGCCTTCTAGTTTAAAAAATGCTCTCATATCTTTTTCTCCATTGCTCCTTTTAGCAGCCCTGACAGATAAATAGGATGAGTATTATTTCTGATTTCTAAGATCAGGAAACTAAGGTTTCAAGTGAGGAAGTGACTTGACCAAAGCTACATGGTCATTAAGTAGCTTACCCATTATTAATGTCCAGGCTGTCTGAATTCCATTCTGTTTTCCTGACTACCGTGATATAACAAGAAAACAACTTTAGAATTCCGATAAATCACCAACATAAAGAAAGTGGTGGATTCAAAGGAAGTGTTGCAAATGGGTAGAGAATGAAGGAAAAATGAGAGTGTTTCCCATAGTGAGATATGTGGTCCATAGGCATTCAAATCCCCTGGGTATGAATCTACTAAAACTTCACATTTTTAGAGTTCACCTTCAGACCTTTTGAATCAGAATTTTGGGGGTCAGGGCCCAACATTCTACCTTTTAAACAAACTCTCTCAATGATTCTTACTCATTCCAAGGGTTAGGAATCACTGACACTAAACCTTCCTGTTTCTCCAGCTCTTTTTCCTTAGATCTTGCTGAGACTCAGACACGGTATTTTGATAATACTTCAGGGCATTTATCTCATTTAATCTGCACAACTGTTCAGTGAGATAGGTGCTATAATCCCCACTTCACAGTTAAGAAAATGGAGTCACAGACATTCAAGTAACTTGCCCAAGGTCATACCATTAGTAGGCAGAAGAGCTAAGATACAAACCCAAGCTCATCCAAACTCATGAGCTTATAAGTTTAACTTTTAGGCGCCACTGTCTCTTTGTTCATGTTCTAGATGTTATAAGCCCTCTAATTGCCTAGATGTTATAACCCAACAAAACATGTTGCTCTCTCCTGTCTGGGGGGAAAAAAAGTCAAACATATCCAGAGTCACACAACTTAACTGAGGTTAGATAAGCTCATTTTTCAGTCCTACAAAAGTCATCAGAAGATTGCTTTTAAGGGATGCTGTTTACACACTGATTTAGTTCTCAATAATTTATTAATCTATTAATATCTCTCCTTTTTTCAAGTTTATTCTCAGAGGAAGCAGCCAAGTTTTCTCTTAGGGTGTGTTTTAGTATGAGGATGTGGAATATAGGATTGTTAATGGGTTTTCCATTATTGCTCAAGATATTGCACCCTGAGAATATCACAAGCTGGAGGAGGCTGGGGCAGGAAGTGGAAAAAGAGCCCATCCAGGGCCTTTTCTCATCTTTCTTCTGAAGTATCCATTCAACAACAGATCCTCTGAACTTCAGTCTTTCCTTCCCAGCACAGCCTAACTCAGAATCATGTCCCTTTATGCCTGTGTCAGTGACTTAGCCTTCTAACTCTAGATGTTGGTTGGAAGCTCTCGTGCATGCTGTGGTCCATATTCATGGACCATGTAGAGAACTTGCATGCATGCTGTGGTCCATGTTCATGGACAATGTAGAGAACTCTCATGCATGCTGTGGTCCATGTTCATGGACCATGTAGAGAACCCTTGCCAGGTACTCAATAGAAGGTGTTGAAGATAGGGATCTAAGTTTAATGAACTCTATTGTGGGAATCTTTCCACATAGCCACACTGCACACTTTAAATACATTACATATATTTAATATATTTGCATATATTATAATTTGAATACACAACAGTTTCATTTGTCAGTTATATGTTAACGTAGCTGATCTAGTTATGGAGGTGTTGGAAGAACTGAGAGTGAACAGGAAAAGGTGGACAGCTCAGAATTTAACAGTTGCAGAAAGGTGCTGCTATGGCTAGACCAGGAGAGAGTAGGAGAG
The DNA here is from genome assembly GCF_003265705.2 of Callorhinus ursinus. Taxonomy (NCBI): domain Eukaryota; kingdom Metazoa; phylum Chordata; class Mammalia; order Carnivora; family Otariidae; genus Callorhinus; species Callorhinus ursinus. The sequence continues at coordinate 22,665,719 of NW_027397077.1, read as the reverse complement.
GGGATGGTGTTAGAATTCAGGAGTCAGGGATGCCTGGGTGGAGCTGGAAGCTGGAGGAGGAGCTAGCCCAGGGGACTCTGTGGCTGGGACTGTCAGGTGAAATATGGAGTCTGGAGAAGGAGCTACTCCCTGTGAGCTAGGGCTAACACAGTTTTCTCAAAGGGAGGGAGGAGCACAGAGGGAATGTGTATCTAGCAAGAACTTGGAACACACCAGACATACAGCCACTGACAAGATGCTGCCTGAAGCAGAGAGCAAGAGGGGGAAATATCCTGGCTGCTCCTTTCTTCCTGCCCTCCAGTCTGTCAACATTGCCTCCCATTGGATGAAGATGTCCAGAAACCAGTTAGCAAAGGAGCCTGGGAATTGTAGTTTTCAGCCACCCACTTCCTATGGTACAAAGCAGGACAGAGAAAGTGTAGGAATGGATCTGACAGCAACCAGACAAATGATCAGCACAGGCACCAAAGGGAAATGACATGTGAGTGACATCACCAATATAGCTTATGAACAGAGGGCCACGAAGTCTGGAAACACTAAAGAATATATGCAATACATGGTTTATTGATAATACATTATAATACATGTGTTCAGTGACATTAAACAACATGTTCAATGTTTTGACCCTCATTAGTAGTACTAGTTCAGTGAACTATGGAAATTGCCACAGTAATGGTACATTAATGCATTTCCATCCGTTCCTGTATAGGCATCTGAGATCAGTTGCTTCCCACGAATTGTGCCTCTGATTTCCATTGCATAAGCCTGCATCGTTAGCATATCCCAAAAGAACTGTGTTCGGTCTGTTTTATTTTAATCATCTATGTTTCCATCTGCCTCCTATACTTTAACTTGTTTAATTAGCTACCGTTAAACATTAAACTTCATCTCCAGTTTATTCCAGAGAGAAATATGAGCTAAGCTGCCACAAAGTAAACTTTTTCCATTCTCACATGCCTGATCTCCTGAGAAGCAACTGAGGCCCTAGTGGTCAGGATGCACTGAAGAAATAAATCAATGGCTTTGTGGCTGTTTGCCACAATTCATTTCAAATGGTGAATTGCCATTAGAAATCTAGAAATGCTATCCACCGACACGTAAGAAATCAAGAAACCTGAGAAGCCCCCCTCGAGTATCACAGTTTGAACGGTAAGAAAGGATTTGAAGTTTATTCCTTACAGACCTAGAAATGAAAGTTCAAGGAAAAAGGAATGTAGTCAGGTTATTAGGTCAGAAGTTAATCTTAGAATCTTCAGAGACCATGCATGATGGACAGGGCCTGTGAAATATTTTCTCTTCTATCCTCCTATCTAAATTAATTAGTCTTAACACTCACTTATTTGTCCAAGGTTTCCCCACTCGTTACTTCTTCCCACTTTCCTTGACAACAAGTCTTATAAATCTTTCTTACGCCTTTGTTTCGGTCTAGGTGTCTTGCTCATTTGCCTGCATGCGGCTTAATTTCAGATCCACATTTACTCCTGCCTTGTTCACTGCAGTAGATTCCCAACTGGGCCTCCGTTCTGACTCATTAATTTACTTAATAGGGCTTCCAACTTTTATTTCCGTGTGGTGGCTAGAATGTTATTTCTAAAATCCTTGTCTAATCTTCTTACTCCTTGGTTAAAACCAATAGTTGTCCATTTTCCTATTAACTGAAATCCATTAAGACTTGCCATTGAACACAGAAAAAAATAAACTATTAACTTTTTAGCATGGCATACAAGACCCTTCCTGATCTGACTCCTACCTGACTTTATAGCTCCTCTCCTGCGATTTCTCTGTATTCAAGGATCTTGTCATTCTTTTTTTTTCTTTTTTTTTTAAAGATTTTATTTATTTATTTATGAGAGAGAGAGAGGGAGAGAGAGAGAGAGAGAGAGAGAGAGGCAGAGGGAGAAGCAGGCTCCCAAGGAGCAGGGAGCCCGATGCGGGACTCGATCCCAGGACTCGGGGATCATGACCTGAGCCGAAGGCAGACGCTCAACCATCTGAGCCACCCAGGCACCCAAGGATCTTGTCATTCTAAGGAATAGAACCTGACTGAAAATTGCTCAGGTGTGGATACAATTTTCAACATCTGTTTTAGTCTTCAGCGCTGCTTATCAAATATTTTCAGTCCTCTACCTTCATAGCACATGGTGGCATTGTATTTCCCCTGGTGTCTAAATGGGTCTGTCTGGCTAGTTCTGGCCAATGTGTTTTGCACAGTTGTGATGCGGGCCACTTCCAAACTGGAACACTTAATCATTGTTGCAAGACTTTCCACAGGGTTTGACGGTGCTCAGCATGGTGGCTGTTCTATCAGTCTTCTTCCCTGGTAAGGAGATTTGGAGCAAAGCTCCAAGGTGATGGGCAACATCTTGTTATAAGCATCTAAGTTTTGGTGATAGTTATAACTATAGTGCAGGATTGGCAGACTTTTTCTGTAAAAGCTTTGCAGACCACGTAGATAGCTGATTCTTCTCCTTTTCCTTCTTTATGATCCTTAAAATTATAAAAACATTTCTTAGTTCAGGCTATCCGAAAACAGACCTTAGACAAGATTGTCCCAAAGGCTGTAGTTTGCCATCCCCTGCTATAATGTAACCTGGTGTGTTTTGACTAATACAAAAGACAGGAAAAAAATACATGTGGTTCTTTCATCACTGCCTTTTTCCATGAGTCTGATCAGTTCTTGCTTATCTCTGGACCAGCTTCCTTTCCTTTCTTACCTTGCACATGGCCTCATATAGTCACCACAGATGGCTCAATATGGCTGTCCTTGTCTCAACTTTTCAACTTAACTATCTCTGGTCAGTTAGTTCAAGTTCTCTGAAGACCATCTGAGTGGTTACTTAGCAACCAGGTATTGGGTAAGGTATCCATCTTTGATCCAATCAGAATGAGCTGAGCCATTCGCAGGCATACAGAACCACCCTTTCCAGGAGCTGAGGTGGGGACAGACTCTCTAGAAGAGACCATGAACTGGGGATGTTTATAAATGTTTCTAATAGAGTACTCTTAACATTTGTATGGACCCTGTCCCTTCCCCTTGTTTGGTATAGGTGGTACATGTTTCTTTTCCTTGCTCTTCACCTGGCAATCTTCAACTATTTCTCATGATTCAGCCTTAGTATCACCTCCTCTCTGAGATCTTTCATTAACCATTAACATCACCTCATGTCTGCATTCAGCTCACTAGGCAAAGTTAGTTGCTTCTCACCTGTAAACCTATAGTACTTATATAAACATACCAAATCAAAATAATGGAATGATTTCATGTATTTGTTAAATTAAAAGGGGCTTGATTGGGGTGCCTGGGTGGCTCAGTCAGTTGAGTGTCCTGCTCTTGGTTTTGGCTCAGGTTATGATCTCACGGTCCCAGAATCAAGCTCCACGTCAGGATCCATGTTCAGTGGGGATTCTGCTTGAGGATTTCTCTCCCTCTTCCTCTGCCCCTTCCCCCTACTCATGCTCGCTCTTCTCTCAAATAAAGAAATTTTTAAAAAGAGGAGAGGCTTGATTTAATGGAAGAGAGCATAGTTTATTCACTATCATAACAGCTTTTATTTTGCTGAGGAGATATTACCTTCTCAGTCCTTGAGGGACACTGTCCAGTCATAATTTCTATCATTCCATATTTACATTTATCTTTGGCAACTATAGCTGAGGTCTTTAGTAACAATAATTACTACAAAATAGAGAGGTGGTGAATTTATATTTTTCTTTAGTGGAACATAATCTCATGTTTATTAAAAATTAGTTTTCAGAAGTACAGAAATTGTAAAATCTATAGGCAGTGCTGTGTAAAACTTAGCCCCCAAATAAAATTCTAGCCTGAAGTTTAACAAGAATTAGGTAACTGTTGACTGTAGCCTAAATCCATATGATGGGTTTTTGTTTGTTTGTTTGTTTGTGTGTTTGTTTTGCCTCCAGTGCAGTGCAATGTAACAGCCTTTTTAGGGAGTTGGGATATAACTTCAGTTACCAAACTGCCACCAGCTGGCTTAATGTTAATAAAACATCAAGCTGCTAAATATGTCATGCCTTTTTGGTTCCAGCAGTTAATATGTATACTGAGTGCTTACTGTTTCTGGAATGCAGGCCAAAAGTAAATAGAACAATATGCATAAAATATTTATTCATTTTAAATTATTATTTGGTAACATATGGATCCCATAATTTCACCTTTTAAACATTTAGAAACTTTTTTTTAAGATGTAATGCCATTTAAAAGCAAAAGTTGCCTTCTTAAAAGGTCACTGAAAGTTTGAAAATGCCAAAGTTTACAACCTGGGAACCCTTTTTAGGCATTTTAGGCATCAAAATGGTCAGTATCAGTCAGAGGATAATCAATTGTTGGCTGATGGTGGACTCATTTTACTCATAGATTAGCACATCCTTTTTTCTTTAATAGGCAGTAAAATGTTCTGTTTGAGTATTCCCTGATATTACTTAGGAGGAAAGAAACTTGTGGGACCATTAGCAGTAAAGTACAGGCTGGAAGTCAAGGGGTGATAAAGAGGAAATAATGTGGAGTAAGCAGTAGGTATTTGGGGAAAAAGTAGTAGACAAGTTGCTGAGGGAATAAGTAGAGAGAAAGGAAAGGCACAGGAGAGGGGTAAAGGTCCCTAGAGAAAGAATACAGATTGAGAAAAACAGTCCATCTTTTCAAAGAAATTGACCTTCTACCCATATACTGACCCTCAGTCAGTGGCTGTTGGACTTTGGGATGGTCTGAAGTGCTACATGTCATTCCTGTGGCCAGGGACCCAAGAAACATACAAATTCTGCCTTGGGCCAGCCATCCATTCTCCCCACGAGGTCCTCCCAAGAGATACACGCCTAGGAACAGTTACCAGTGACAGGGTAACTAGGTATTGTATTTGAACCTAAATGCCAAGGCAGAGTGTTAGTAACACAGTTTGACCAAATAGAAGTCTCCTTTCTCCAAAGCGGATTAAGTCCAATCAGCCTCAGATAAAGCAGGTTGTGAGGATGGCTCTGACTTTCCATACCATATCCCCAAATGCTCAAAGACTCTGGTTCTCTCACCATGAGATAAGTGATGTCCAATGACTACCAACAATGGGCAGTGTTGCTGGATCAAGCTGGACTAGGTTCCCTTCCAAAGCCACCGAACAGGAAGGAAAGAGAGCATCTAAGGAGGGACCAAGAAATGGCAGGCCCTGCAGGAAGAGCTCTAGGCTCTTACCATCCCTCTGGGGGAGCAAGGAAGAAAGAGAAGAGAGACCAGGCCCACATAGGACATGACCTTTATCCCCTCTGAAAGTAGGCCCATCAACATCTTTAAATTTCAGTAACTCTTCCCTTCTTGGGTGGCCCTAAGTTTCTTGCTACTGATCCTAGAAAGGTAGGAATCAGATTAGGTAGGGATGAGAAAGGAAGGAAACAGTCTTGACTCCCCCCTACAGACCAATCGTGCCTCACTTTATTGGTCATACAGACATACCGTGGACAGAATAGAATAGTGTCTACCAAGTGCAATATTCAGGTCATCCCTGACCTTTGTTAATTTCCATTGAACAAAACTTGTCAATTGCTTATAAACCACTGGCCCTTGGATCCTAAATAGTACTGATATTTCAGACTTTTACCAAGTTTCTGGCCCTTATATGACCATTCTTTTTAGATCCTACCCCCTTTATCTTACTGGTCTTCTTGCTGCCTGTCGCCTGCCTGCCTGTCTGACCATGCAGAGATCCCTGACTCCTGTTTGAATGACCTCACATCTTTCACTCAAGATTCTGATCCTTGAGTTTTAAAAGATTAGACATCTGAGCAGGCCACATTTTCCCATAGGAAAGCTTTTTGTTTCTTTTTAAACAACAGAAGAACTATTTACAAGGAGCCAATTTAGCAACATTCATTTCCAAAGTCATTTTCGTTTTATAGGCTGTAAATAAATTTGCAAAATCATGTAACTTCATGGTAATAACATGACCTGGAAATTACAAGGTAATTAAACTCAAAGCATATAAGAATAGTACTCCAAGACTAATGTACTTCTCCGTGCCGGGAGTCAAGATTTTTTGCTGCTAAGCTCTAATGCAGAATGAGTTAGTACTGAAAGTTCCAAGCTGCCACACTCCAGGAATTATGGGGGGCCACCTCTGTAGTTGCCAGGTATAATTGATGACCACATGGAGAAGAAGTAGTGGCATCATAAGAATGTTTGGAGATGACTTGTTACCAAAGTTTATTGTAATTTTAAAGCAAGTGTGTGTTCCTGAAGAAAGTGATTATGGGCATTGAGGTGGCCTATATAAAGAACTACTGCCCTCAAAGTCAGTGTTCAATCAAAACTGGATCAATCTAAAAGTTTGAAACTGGAGGTGATGGTTTGATGGTATAGGTTGAATTTAGTGATACTGTAGGAAAGTCCTAGAAGAGATTTTTCTAGGGTAAAAATGGCAAGTTTTCAGATCACAGTTTGGACTGTCCAGTCTCAGTGGAGAAGAATCCAAAGCCAAGCATTTTTTCCTAAAACCTGAGGCCAACTGCCTGCCCCAAAGGCAGCTGGCCAACAAACATGGTGGCCATCTTGATATAGACACTGTTCTCTTGGACTGTCCTTGTCTGCTTCACTAGAAGGCTGGCACTGAAGGAGTCTCTCTTTCTGCTGAAAAGAAAGAGATAAAATACTTGAGGTCACCTCGATATTATCTCCTTGGGCCTCCTGAGAAATGATAAAGAGACCTACTGACTTTCCAGCCTACTGAAGAGCTGGCATTGTCTATGGTGTGTTGTGGCTCAGTTGAAGTGACTGCAAATGCACAAGGAATAGAATCAATGTTGCTGTCTCTTTAGGGCCTCCGGTTGGCTATACCCTCAACCTCATGTCACTTCTCTTCTCAAGGTTGCCCTCTCACATGATTTTTTCTTCTAAGTTCTGATTATCTTTCCTGAATCTTGCCTCTTCAGACCTAAGGAAAGTAACCATTCCACTCTTATTAACCCTGGGGTACTGCACTATTCCTTGTGGTTTCCCTACATCTGTCCACAACTTTCAAATATCCCCTTCAGTAAGCCCCCTAATTTGAATGAACCATCTGTTTCCTGTTGGAATGATAACGGATATTCTTACTAATGTTTGGGGGGGCGGGTGTTAGTTAAATATTTGTCATTGAGATCTATTTTAATTGTTAACAGTAGGTGATCTGTGGAATACAAATTTCAGTTCTTTATGGTTATCTTTATTTTTGTTTTAGTGATTTGTGAGCTAGAGTGTGGTCCATTTTTGTAAATGATCCATGAATGTTTAAAAACTCATATTCTTTATGCGGAAGACAAGGTTTCTACATAGATTCTTTATACTAAACTTAAAAAACGAAATCAGACTCACCAACAGTCACAAGAGAAATCTTCAGACATTAATTTTCTCCCATAAAATGTAGTAACATGATTGAAAATGTAAGTCAACCCCCAGCATCTGTAAAGAAAGAGCGATTACAAGCTATCATGAGTAGAAAACCAGGCCAGTGGACAAGTTGGGGCTGGCCATCTGCTAAGTTCACTTACAACCTCCATTTACCTGAGTCAGACCCTCAGAACTTCAGGCTTTAGGATAATCATAAATAGCTCTATTCCAAAGACCTTTGGAGCACTCGTGTAATTAGACCTGGAAGTGCCGAATCCCTGAATACCAAATGACCTGTGTCCTGCAAATCCAGTCACCTGTGTCACTGGCCAAGGTGCCCATCAGCTATGATGCAGGCATGGTCTGAGCTGCCCAAGGACAGAGAGTGCTACAACACGTATGGGTCATAGACATGAAGACAGTGTCTGGTGTGTGGAGTTCAAGGCACATGTGTGCTATGCCTGCATGAAGCCTGTGAGGACAAGACAAATGTATTAAGAGAAACCACAGAGAAAGCAGAAAGATGAGCAATTCAGAGATTTCTACATTTTTCTCTTGGCCTTTGTTTTTGAAGCTGTTTCTCTAAGGCAATTCTAATAAGGGACATCAACACAGATTAAACTTTTAATTAATGATGATTAACTTTTAATGCTCGGTATTTTATATATCTTTAATCATTTTGTATATTTGATTCACTAGTGACTGAAAGAGATGTGATAAAATTTCTCATCATGATTGTGTTTGTCAATTTCTGTCTAGAACATCTTTTCTTCATTGCTATAACTTACCTGTCATGGATCCCATTTCCTGATCTTGGTTGTCCAAGGTGACAGTTATCTTTCAGTTAATTGACTCTAAATCATTATTGATTGGTCATAAATTAATATGTTGTTTGAATCCATAGTCTATATCTAGAAAGCCCCTCTACTTACAAATAGGTTCAGTTCTGAAAGATTCTACTCATAATTCAAAGAGACCACTAATGCCTTTTGTGGCCATATTTAATGGGCTTTTTGATCTAGTGTGTTTCTTTACTCATATTTATAGCAGCTTGCATCAATGAGAGTCCCAATGTTGAGAGTGCATAATTAGAGATTCTCCTGTATTAACTTAAATCATATATCTGCTCACAATGAGGAAGAGACGAAATGCATGTTGGGAGTTGTAGCAGACATATGTAAGTCAGATCCCTCTTCAAGAAAGAACTCCCTGCTCAACTGCAAGATGTGTGGTTAGCTGACAGCCTCTAGCAGTTCCTCCTTTGGTGGACCCTAGCTTTTGAGCCAAGGTCATGGTCTTTCCAGGGAAGCCCCAGCTCATGACTGAGGAACACAACAGTACAGAGTTTAACCTTTTCTATCCAATGAAAGACTCCTCCAAAGGCCAATCTGCACTCTGCAGAGTCCTGTTGGGTTGCCAGATCTATAGACCCTCCCTGCCCAATTCAGCTTCCTCCCTTTTCCTTTCATAGATGTTACTTTTCAATACGCTTCATGCACTCCTAATTCATTCTTAGCATCAACCTCCCAGAGGCCCCAACTGACTGACACCAGAGTTAACCAAAAATGTTCATTACAATCCAGTTCTCTTATTTTCTCTCCATGCTGCTTTTATAATCCTTCTAGAAAGATTAAAGATTTTATTTCAATGGTGGAATCAGTTTTTATTTCAACCAGTGAAGTAATGTGCACAACAGATTCATCAATAGGTTCAGGAAACCATTAGTTCATAGTACCCTTAAAACTCTTGCTCAATCTTAAAGTATTTTGCCTGAGCAAACTCAATAACATTGAGGCACAAATGTTGGGTTACAGATGCCATTGATCTCCTACAAGGTACTGCAAGGAACTAATGCATTGATTCCATCCAGGGATGCCAATCTGCATCCGTGTGAGGAGAGACCATGCAGGGAGATGCGGTGTTTTAGGCAGTTTCAGTTCTCATTAGGAAGTGTTTATTTTGAGTTTGGTCTTCATCTATACCTTTACTGTTCTTTAAACAAAAATAAATAAAGGGTTAGAATATGAGAGGGAATTTAGTAAACCATGCTCGGGCAGGGAGGGTGTCAGAGGGTAAAGTGAAGTGAATTCCAAGCAAGAAATACCTGCATTGCTAAGAAGCCTGGAGGAAGGAATGAGGTTAATAACACTAAAGTCTGTCCTTTATATACTTGAATCATCCTGAGGAGTGGCGTCATGTGGCCAAAGTGCAGATAAGTATATTCTCACCATCCATTTCATACGAACTTCCAGACTTTGAAATTCTAGACCCAGCCCAGTAGTAGTGTCCTAACATAGCTGTGGATTTACCATGAATGTACAGGGTGGGCACATAAAATGGAATGAGGCTGAATGATGGTATAGAGCCTAGTGCTGATGTCCTGGTGGACCACATCCAATGTGGTTTATAAGGCTGCATGGGGTTCTTGGGCGCCTGGGTGGCTCAGTTGGTTAAGCGACTGCCTTCGGCTCAGGTCATGATCCTGGAGTCCCGGGATCGAGTCCCGCGTCGGGCTCCCTGCCCGGCGGGGAGTCTGCTTCTCCTTCTGACCTTCTTCCCTCTCGTGCTCTCTATCTCTCATTCTCTCTCTCTCTCTCAAATAAATAAATAAAATCTTTATAAAAAAAAAGGCTGCTTGGGTTCTAAAAAGTGGGTCAAATGTTTGTTCATGACAACCATGTACAACTCAGTGAGATTGAACAGCTCTTTTATTTTAGTCTCTGTGTTAAGCTAGTAATAGCTATACTGTAATTCCTTCCTCATTGAGGGTAGGGAGGTTGGGAAGGGGTAATGGTAAGTTGGTATTTGTAACAGAAAGTGAAGAATTCCATAGGCAAAAATTCGTTGACCTCGAGGAAGTAGGGAAGTCCCTAGGAAGGTGATCATACACTTAAATATGGAAGCGGTCTCATTCTCCCCTCTCTCCGTATGTCCTAAAGGTGATTCCAGATGCCCAGGTAGAGAAGTGCCTGGGAGGGGTGAATGGGTCGTCTGGCTGTCATTAATCACTTGCAGACTGGTTCCTAGGCCTCCCTCAGTCCTGCCCTGGTGTGATCTGCAGTATCTCCTGGCAGCAAAGTCTATGAAAGCTCAGGTCCTCCTTGGGCATCTTCCTTCTGTAAATGTCAGACTCAAAGAATTATCCTAGGGAGAACAAAAAAAATGTATCTCCTGCAGCTTCTTTAGAACTAAAGCGTCCTTTATACATGCATTTTTTAAAAGAGGATTGCAATGCTTACTTTTTTTTTTTATTTTAGACAACACAATGTATTAGGTAGTATATAAAATGGAGATTGTGTATAAGTGGAATTGAGGTATACTTGTCTCCTCTTCCCCAAAGGATTGTTTTATAAGCCCTCAAGTGGATGTCATTGCTACTTATTTATCATACCTCATACATCAGCATTTGTCAAAATGTGTTCCATGGAACATTAATCCTTTGAAATGCTCATGAAGAAATAGATTTGGTTCAATTGGTCTTAGGAAGTGCTGCCCACCATACCTCAATCTCTGAGATTCACCGTGCATGTTAAGGGATGTGAAGAGTCATACAGTCAAGAAACGTGTTCAACTTTTTGTTTAAACAAATATTTCCTAAAGTCTTTTGATGATGGAATCCTTTTTGTATGTGTATAACATTTGTTAACATCCCCATAGCAATGTGCTGAGGACATACAGTCAAATGATTAAGAGCCTATGCACTGTAATGCTTGGGTTTGAATCCCAGCAATGACATTCACTGTGTGATCTTGGACAAGGTTATTATGCTCTTTGTACCTCATGTTCCTCATCTGAAAAATGGGAATAGTGATAACACTGCATTAGGTTGCTGTGAGGTTTAAATAAGTTCATATATTTAAAGTGCTCAGTAGAATCCATCACCCGTAGTAAGCATTTCATGGTGTTTCCTGTTACCATTGTGACTTTTCTGTCTTTATCTTTAAAAAACAGCTTTGGTCTAATAATAACAATAAATATGAAGTGAATACAATCTATGGTTGACAAACTTTTCATATATGCATATCTAATCTTCAAATCAATCTTAATAGATAGGCATTATTGTGGTTATACCAATTTTACTGATTAGGAAAGGAAGGCTAAGAAATGTGAGTATATTTCATGAACGGGCAGTAAAGGGGAGAGCCAGAATCAAATATGGGTCTTTTGACATCAGATCTTGTGCCTTTTCCACTTAATATATTTGGTTTTCCTGTGATTTCAAATTAAAATATGAAAATTCTCTACTTGAAATAGCTAAGAATGTTCACCTTTCAAAGGACGTATAGTTTAAACTCCAAAGATTAAAAATAGAAGTTAGAAATTAAAGGCATTACAATGGACGAAATTTAAGTAAAGCAAGCAAGACAGGGCCTTGTAAGTTATAAAGTCCCTGGACTAATATTGTAGAAAAGTGAAGAACATGTACATGGGATATAAATACATTCTCCAGGTTACAAACTAAAAATCAGTACATATAATCTGAACAAGGATCATTATGCTTTTTGGTCACATGCAAGAGGAAATTCTAGATGCTGAAATACTAAATTTCTATGATAGTTTAAGAGTTATGAGGAAAATCAAACTCAGTGTTTGAGATCTGGATTTGAGTTGAAAAAAATTGATTGGCCCTTATTTTAGCATAATGTATGATCTGCTTCAGCCATGCATAATCTGAATTTAAGAAAAATCATGCTTCAGCACTTAACATTTCCTAGAAAATGCAGTTGATGCATTAGCCGTGTTGCTCATGGTACTATCATTCTTGACTCATCTTTGGGTCTCTGAGTAATGTTGAAATAATTAGGTGATCTTTGAAGAATTTTTAGGGGATGGTGTCAAGGCCCTATTATCAAAATGTTTTCTTTTAAAAAAAAAAGTGGAAATAACAGAGGGTGGGGTAGGACTATAATCCCGCTGATTTGCCACTGATTACCTTTATAAACAAAGACAATCTCATCATAAGTTCAATTTCTGGTCAAAAGAGTTAAGAGAACCAAGTAAAACATCTGTGAGGAGGAATGGATAGGAAGAGAGGAAAACATTTCATTCTGTCCAAATCACAGTGGTCCAGTGATATGACCAGATTGATCCATTTTGATAAATGGAAAGTCACAAAAACCTTTCCTTTGGGTCACTATCACTAGATTTTAGTACCCTGTATTTTCCCCAAAAGTATATCTTGCCTTATGAACTACTTTGCTCCTTTTAATTAGAAGATAGTATCTATTTCTCATTTTGCTTTGTCTACCAAGGAGCTCAGAGCTAAAGTTAGTGCTAAATCATAGTAATGATTTCATGTATCTGCAACTTGAAGCAGTCTCACCTCCTTTGTAGCCATGATTGCTAATAATAATTTCTCTATATATAAATTTGGGGAAAATGTGCTGATACTTATGTCCTTTTTTGCATGTGTCTTAGAAATGAGAGTGGGGACGCCTGTGTGGCTCAGTTGGTTAGACATCTGCCTTCGGCTCAGGTCATGATCCCGGGGTCCTGGGATCGAGCCCTGCATTGGGCTCCTTGCTCAGCGAGAAGCCTGCTTCTCCCTCTCCCACTCCCCTTGCTTGTGTTCCCTCTCTCGCTGTGTCTCTCTTTGTCAAATAAATAAATAAAATCTTAAAAAAAAAAGTGAGAGTGAAATGAAGGTGGAAGGAAGACATTTAAGAGCAAGATTTTCAACAATGAGCATTAGAAAATTGAAAATTTTTCTTCATTAGCACTCCATTAACCAGAGTTCCCCCAACCCAGGCATTTTATTTAATGATACTATTAGTACAATAATTATACTTAAAGATAAGCACTGTGAAAAAGTGAAAAATATGTTCAGGTGGAGGACAAAGAGAGTGATGGAAAAGGGAAGGTAGAAAGACTGAACCCAGTCAGGGAGCCTGGGTGGCTCAGTGGGTTGGGTGTCTGACAAGTGGTTTTGGTTCAGGTCTTGATCTCAGGATTGTGGGATCAGACCCCATGTTGGGCTCCACACTCCGCATGGAGTCTGCTTGAGATTCTCTCTCTCTGCCTCTGCCCCACCCCCTGCTCGCTTGCTCTCTCTCTCTCTCTCAAAATAAATAAATAAAACTTTTAAAAAAAATGACTGAACCCAATCAATACCTGTGACTTTTATTAAAGGTTCAAAAGAAACAGTTGTCAATATTAAGATAAAAAATTTTGCAAAGTAGGGAAAGCCTATTACATCCATCCATCCGAGAGGAGCTAAAAAGGCAAAGAAAACTGAAAAGTGAATTTTGGGGAAAGGTACCTGCATTGCACAAGTTCAAGGACTATGCTCCTAAAGTTTTTTGAGACATTTTACCTGACAGTAAGATCTTTGCATTTCCAGGTCCTTTAAAAAATATTTCTGTTTTCTCCAAGGCATCAGAAAGGAAATCCCTGAGACGTTTCACATTTCACAGGAGAAAGAGAATCCATGTCCACTGCCATTTGCAATGGAAGCCAGTCTGGCCTCATTCTTTATCTGGGGACCCTCCAAGACCCTCCTGTCCAGCAGCTCAGGATTTGATGGCAAGGAGACTGTAAGCAACAGGAAAAGGTGAGAAGAGAAAATGAACAGCTTAGCTGGTGCTCCCCCTCTTCCCAGGAAGGGCTGACACAGTCGCTCTGGGTACTTCTTCAGGCATCTCTTAATGCCTGTGGCCTTGTGGTACTACTATTTTGTTGTTTTACTTCAGATCTCAGTTTGCAGACTTGCATCTTTCTGAAGACCAGTAACTATTTATTTATAAGCCTCAAACAGCTATTAAGTGCATATGTGGAGGCAAGTGGAATTGCTGCTGGATGCATAAAGTAAATTGATTCGTACCTACAATTTACATTTATTCTCAGGTATATTTGACACTAATGTTGTGACGGAACTGCCATGATGAAGATTAATTACATAAACATTTTTTGCTGACTTTGTGAGCAGCCAGGTTGATTGTTTTACTTGATTTTCTAAGCTTGGCATCTAATAGCAAGATGGGAGACATTTCTTGGTTTTGCTCTGCACCTTCATAGATTACGTGTCCCAGACCAGTCTTCCCGAATAAGCATTTGGGGAGGGCTTTTGCTAGCTAGTGTTCCAGCCTCCTTGATTGTGAAGGAAAAAGTAGAACACCGTTTAGCTCTTGGAAGTTTGCAAACATCTGGATTCCAGCAGAATTCCCCAGAATAAAAGAAGAATTGTGCTTCCAACATGGGTATAAATATGCTACACACACAAGAAAGGGCAATTTGTTTAGTTTTTCTTGCTCAACCAATATTAGCCTAGACCCCAAGCACCTTGAGCTGGAGAAGGTTATGCCCTCCGAGGCTCTATTTTTCTCCTTTGTCAGATGGAGATAATTATAGTACCTTCCATTGCTGCTTCGACTACTTGCATTGGCCTCCGTGGGGTACATGTTAAGATGTAGTTTAGGGGCCCAACTCAAGTCACACAAAATCAGAATCATCGAGGTACTGCCTGAGTATATCCAGTTACGGTTTAGAAAGCACATGCCTTGAGATTACAGAGAAATCCTAAGGGGTTTGTACGGATCCGGCAACAAACTAGAAAGGCCTCTAAGGGTGGGCATATCACAGTCACGGCTGTAGGACTCATTGTCTAACCCCACGTATGTGTTCAGGGAGGGCAGATACTTTTGTGACGGCCTCGGTATGGGAGCGCTTTGCCGAAGTTCCAAAAATCCACAGCTGCTCCACCAGAAGTCTTGTTCTTGGGAGTGAAGGTGAGCCCCCCCATCTCTCTCGAAACTCCCCATCACTCACTACTGTGTGCAGGCCAGGGGGCTCACACCCCCTGAGCATCCAGGCCCATAGGAAGCCCCGCATCTAGGTTGGCCCATAACTGCTGTTTCCACTGCTGAAAAACTGATTCAGGCTTAATCAGCTCCTGAAGCAAGAAAGCCCAGATTTGATGAACAAAGTCTTATTATAACTTTTTTGTGCCAGGCCTAGAGGAAAAACTACCCCTTGTTTTTCCAAGTCCCATAGTTGAGACAGAAGAAGGCACCGTAGACTATTTTCAGAAATTTTCCTGCCTTGCTCCTATTTGAACTCAATTTCATGATGTGTGGTTGATGCATTCGTTGGAGCCCTGGAAACCGAGGACAAAGATGTGTGCACAGTGTGGGGAAAACCACAGGAATACTCCAATACCCCATAGTTCTTATCAGTAGGGAGCAGTTCCCACCCACGGTCCTGAGGAAGCATGGGGAGGATCATTTACAGGGACTTAAAGACAAAGCGGCTGGGTGGAAAGGGATGCTTTACCTCCATTTTGTTGAAGAATGCCCCATGGAAGAACCAGGGGAAATAAATGCCTTCATCTGGCTCTCTCTCAGGCCTCAATCACTCACCCTGGAAGCCAGGAAAGGCAAAGGAGCCATCTGATGGGGCCCACACTGGCTAACCTCAGGACAGGGAGCAGGGAAGGATGGAGAATGCATGAGGGAGAAAATGCAAGAGATGCAGCACACCTTCTTTCCATCAGGGCCTTTTTTCTTATTACCTGACATTCGCTGGGTACTAATCATGGACATTGACTGATACCAGAACTGTCTGAGGCATTTTTTGCTCAACCACTATTAGCCTAGATCCCATTAGCTGGTTTAATCCTCACAACAGAGCCATGGAATAGACATGATGATTTCAGGGATAAAAAAATCAGAGGCTCAGAGAGGTTCCACAGTCTCCTTTTGGTTTCCAAGCTCATTTCATAAACAGGATGCTAACTTGACCTGTGGAGGTGACAGACCAAATAGCCGAATTTTTACCTGTGTTTGCGAGGAGGTGACGCAGCTGATCCTCTAGGTGTATGCTCAGAATTTGTTGAGAGATACTCTAGGTGTATGCTCAGAATTTGTTGAGAGATACTCTAGGTGTATGCTCAGAATTTGTTGAGAGATACTTTGTTCGTCAGCTGTCATTAGGGAAGATCAAATTAAGCAGGCGCTGCTTTGCTTTCTCTCTTTAGCCCTTACTTATTTTATTTACATGTTTATTTCTTAGTTTATAGACTTTTTTCAGAATATAATATGTGGGCAGAAAAGTACTAAAATTTAAGTGCATGGCCTGATAGATTTTCACAAAGTAATTCACTCTGTATCCAGCACCCAGACCAAGAAACAGAACATTCTCCACCCTAGGAGCCCCTGGCCCCCCTTCCTGTACCTAGACCCCCATCCCCACCACCCTGCTTTCAAATCCTCATATATCATTCTTGTCTCTGGGTGATGGGACACAAGAAGGACGTGAAAATGCTTATTTTATACTTAAAGTAGATTTATTAATGATTTATTGCCCTAGATCAGGCAGCAGCAAACGGCCCATAGACCAAATAGAGCCCACCGTCTATTTTTATAAATAAATTTGTATTGGAACACGGCTGTGCCCATTCATTTACTTATTATCTCTGGCTATTTTCAAGCTACAGCAGCAGAGTTGAATAATCCCCAAAGAGGCCTTATGGTCGCCAAAGCCAAAAATATTTACTATATGGCCCTTTTAAGAAGAAGCTTCTTGCCCCTGTGCCAGAGGATAGAACAGTACGGGATCAAACAAAAACTAAGAACAAAAAAACACCTGACCTGGTCTGTCTCATGAAAATCCTACAATCTGGTGGGGGAGACTGACAGTAAACAAGTGGCTGTACAAGGAAATAATAAACGATATACCATGAAAGAGCACCATGTCGGGCACAGGAGGCCATTGTCTTGTGCTGTCACGTTCTTCAGAAAGCCTCCTTACCTTGGCACACCCCAGGTTTTGTTTTACCTGGACGGGGACAGTATGGATCCTCTGGAACTGTAACGGAATGTACGGGTCCGCAGCTGGGTGAGGATCATTTTCAAACACCCAGCATCCGAGGGGCGAGGACAGCTCGTCAGGAAGAGTGTATCCGAGCCACTGTGCAGAGTCTCACGCCCCGCCCCCCACCATTATTGCTCGTGTCTGCTTAATAACGGGATGTCACCTTGCCTGTTCACCTTTAACCCGGAGCCCCAGACAACACTTCCTCTATTTCATTATCCAGTGACCTCTCCTATCAGCAGCCTGTGGCTGTGAATTCTTTATCCCTGTGAACTTGGCTGCCACGTGTAATGCTGCCGAACATGGAGAGAGGCCCTGGGTGGGGGCAGCAGGTGCACGCTTCCAGGGAGTACGGTGGGTTTACATTTAATATTGTTGGGAAAGGTTTTATTTCATTTTTTTGCCCCAGAGGAGTGTGCAAAGAGTGAACTTTTGGATTTGTCTGTGAGAGAGGAAACTTGCGATGACTTGCCATCTCTGCCTGGTCCAGAATTGCGAGAGCACAGACTTACAGGGGAATCAAACCCGAAACCTCAGCGAAGGCACCGGCACCACCCCAGAGCACTGCAGCCTCTAGACCTGCCAGGGGCTAACTCTGGGGGTTTGTAGTATGATTCGTATTAGAATGCTCTTTTCTTTCTTTCCTTCTTTCCTTTTAAATATTTTATTGAAAAGAAATTTATCCTTACTGAGCAGGCATTTCGGTTCCCCTGAGTTGGGTTTGTAGCTCTGAGAGGGTCGTCTTTACAGGCAGTTATTGGAACAGACATCTTCAAACCCTCCCTAATCACAAGCTAGTAGCCCTCTGAGCTTTGCGTGTTCTCAGCACATCTGCAGCGGCAGAGCATGGCCTTGTTCTTCTGAGCTGCTTGCTAAAAAGAAAAAAAACTCGGAGATGATGATTTTGTCTCTCCCTGAACAAGTAGTCTCAGAAAGACAGTCTGCGTGGACAAGAGAGTCAGGCAGACATTTACAGTTGCAGAAATTTAATTTAGGGAAATTAGGGATTCTTTAAACCAGGATTGCAAAACATCAAAATAAATTTCCGCACACATAACTCAAGCCTGTGTTGACATCAAGAATCAATCCCTGCATTCCTTTCTGCTGAGTCTGGACAAGGCCTCAGACTCATTCTTAATACTGTATTTCTAGCAGCTACTATCAGGAAATAAAATACAAGCTTAAACAGATTTAGCATTTCCGATTTAAGTAACTACTTTTTTCTTTAAGATTTTATTTATTTATTGGAGAGAGAGAGAGAGGGAGAGGGAGAGCATAGAGGGAGAAGCAAACTCCCCACTGAGCAGGGAGCCCGACTTGGGACTCGATCCCAGGACCCTGAGATCATGACCTGAGCCAAAGGCAGATGCTTAACCGACTGAGCCACCCAGGCGTCCCAAGTAACTACTTTTGAGTAGACAGCATATTGTGAATAAACTGATAATAAGTGAGCATTTAGTATGTGCTGGAGATTGTTCTAAGGGCTTAACATGAATTCACTCATTTAATAGAAGCCACATGAGTACAGACTTTGTTTAGATGAGTGTTGGATCACCAGTGCCCAGAATCGTCTCTGGTACACAGTGGGTGCTTAGTAAATCCCTGTTATTGAAATGAATCCTGAAAACTCCTATTGTTATTCTCATGTGCCAGTTAAGGAAACTGAAGCCCAGACAGCTTAAGTAACTTTCCTAAACTATCAAGGGCTGGAGCCATGATTTAATATTGCTTTCACATTTTGTTCATACTTTTAACCACGTTGCTCTACTGTTTCTTATAAATAACATTTGATAATCTCTGTTCTTATTTATTAGTGTCCAATAAGCTGGTTATTTGGTCTCATTGCTTCTCTTTATTCTTCTTGCTCCTATCGTTTTTGATACTTTAGAGAGTTATTTGTCTGTGAAATGAAAAAAGGGAAGAGCAGGAGTCGACATCCAGATGCCTATGGGGTTTCAACAGAAGACAGAAGTGAGGGAGGCCAAGTGGGGACTGTGGGGTGGTGGGGAGTCCACCCCCTCCGGCAGCCGCTGCTCAGCTCTGGTGGTGGCAGCTGTGGGGGATCCAAGCCCTCACTGCCAAATCTTCCCGTTTTCAATTGAAGTAGGAAATCCGAACCCTGCCGATGAAAACGCCAAATGAAAATATCAGTCTGAAAAATCCCATATGGAAAATGTTGACAAGCAAGGCAATTTGGAAAAAGAAAAAAAAAAAAAAACAGAAATAAACGAAACATTGCAAGTCAAATAAAATTTCTCTGCGGGCTCAATCTATCCCTGGATCTGGAGTTCACAACCTGTGGGAGAAACAGAAGTCACAATGGCTTTGGATAACTGATCCCGTAGTTCTGGTCAAAACAAGCAAACAACCCATGACAGGACATCGTTGTAACTGTTAAGATTTTAGAACAGGTGTCTCTGGGAAATAGAATTGCAATAATGATAGTATCTCAATACTTCAGCACACTGTTTCATATTTTTTAATTCGCTTCTACAGATGCATTTGAATCACCCTGAAAATCATTCTGGTGGTTCAATGACTTGGTCAGTATTAAGCAGTGGGATTCAAGATCAGACCCTGATCTCTAATGTCAAGCTGGTTTTCCTGAAGCAGCACAAACCCTGAGGGGGCTGGCTGACCCCCAACATTCACAGCTCATACAGGCCTCTGCTTTTACATCTCATAGATTAGTGAAAGGTAAAGGGACGCCTGGGTGGCTCAGTCGGTTAGGTGTCCAACTCTTGATTTCAGCTTAGGTTAGGAGATCAGGGTGGTGAGATGGAGCCCCACGTTGGGCTCTGTGCTGGGTGGGAGCCTGCTTGGGATTCTCTCTCTCCCTCTCCTTCTGCCCCTTCTCCTGCCCTTGCTTGTGGCTTGTTCTCTCTCTCTCTCTCTCTTTCTCAAAAAAAAAAAAAAAAAAAAAAAAGAAGAGGTAAACTTATCCAGAGCTCATGCCCAATTTCTGATGAATGTTTAGAGAGGAGAGAAACAGGACAATCATTTGAGGATACTTGAATGATTGCTCAAGCATGTTATTCTTGGCAGATTGAGGTTGTTCATTTCCACGTGGTCCTCCCCAAATCATCTCTAATTACAAAAATACGTGCCTACCGAAGGCTGGATAAATAATGTAATTGTGGTCTAATCATTGTGTACATTCCTAAGCACTCAGCTAATGACTAGTAGGTTTGGGGTTTTGATCCTCCAAGTGTAGCTTCCTGCCAGCCGGAGCTGAAATGTAGCACGTTTTGCATGCTCCACGGAAACCGTTTTAAATTAGGCAGCTTTGAAAATCATCACACAGAGGGAGATTTTTCTGACCGCTAGGTCTGTGTGGGCCTCTCGAATGTCAGCTCTATGCAGGAAGGGCTCTTGGCATTTGATGCCTTTCTGCCAGGTTGTGTATTTGACACCTGTTCTGGGGTGTCTTTTCCCAGCCATTGGCCTGGCTATTGTCATAAAGCCAGTGAGAGTCACAGGCAATTAATGTTGTTTTCCTCAAGTGCTCCTGGAAAAGTTTATGTCATGTGGCACTTCTGCCTGAGATCCGTGACCTTTGGAACTACGAGCACAAGAAAGCAAATAAGCTTGTCCGTGCATGGACCCTATTCCATTAAGTCATGAAAAATATGAAAACAGCTTGTACTTGCTGCGTGCAGAGATGATTGTGGAGCACTTTATGTCTCAGGATTCTTAGAAATGAAGATGTGTGCCCACACCAAAACCCAGCTAAACCATGAAAGGGTGGTAAGTACATTGAA
The DNA here is from genome assembly GCF_003265705.2 of Callorhinus ursinus. NCBI lineage: Eukaryota > Metazoa > Chordata > Mammalia > Carnivora > Otariidae > Callorhinus > Callorhinus ursinus. Next base: position 22,644,788 of record NW_027397077.1, on the reverse strand, counting down.
CCACAATGCATTAACATATGCGCAGGAAAGTAAGAAAATTTGTGAATTGTAACACGTTCAGAGCGGGGCCCCATAACTAGTACTTTACACTAGTTTTACCACATTTTAAGAAGGATATTAACAAACTGGAAATGAAAGGAGAAACCGTGACATTTTAGGAAGGGTTGGAGAAAATGGGCTGTTTGATCTAGGAAGAGAAGCCTTTGGGGTAAAGATGGGGGAGTTTATCCTCCAAAATACACAGTCAACTCTCCACGAGAAAGCTTGTCTTAGTCCCTGGGTTTTCTGCAGGAATTCTTGGTTGAGAAGACCCAGAGCACAGTAAATACTTAGTAAAATTTTTTTGAATGAGTGAAAAAAATGAATGGGACCAATGGAACAAGAAATTTGTCAAGAAATGAGTCCATGAAAGGAGCTATTATGTGTGATGAGTTGCTTTATGAGCTGTACTCCCTGTTATCTGTTGAAACCAGGGCTATAAATGGGTGGCTGATGAAGTGTCACTTGCATTTGGAAGGATGTCATTTGCCCACTTTGATGTTTTCTTTAAGTTTGATGTTTTCTTTAAGTTTGATGTTTTAAAAAAATGTAATTGAAATGGTAGTGCCCTCCCTCTCTCTCTCTGTGTGGCGCAGCAACCCCCCACCCCCACCCCACACACACAGAGTACTCTCCATTCTGCATTTTAACAAATGAATGGAGATCAGAAGCTGCTCCCTTTCGATGAAGCATGTGTTTCTGGTTGTCCGCAATCCCTTGTTGTTTTATTTTTTTTAATTTTTTAAATTTAAAATCAGTTAGCCAGGGTAGAGTACATCATTGGTTTTTGATATAATGTTCAATGATTCATCAGTTCAGTATAACACCCAGTGCTCATCACATCATGTGCCCTCCTTAATGCCCATATCCCAGTTTGGACTCACCTCCATTTCACTCACTGTTCTTAGCTTCCTTGCCCTTGAAGTTGACCAAGCCTGCACCCTTGGCTTAAGCAGAGGCGGTAGCTAACCCCCTGTTAGGGGTGTGGTGGAGGGAATTCCTGTGTTGAGGAGAATGGACCAGGCTCGCAATTCTGAGAGGCCTTGGTTCAGGGATGAATAACCGTACCTCATTCATCAGAGTGAAAAACAGCACTGGTCTGGTTTCAGCCCGCTCACAAGCACGTCCTTTGAACCCAATCAATCTGTCAGAAGGAGCACTGCCTCAATCACAAAATTCCCAGGCCTGTGTGGGTCCAGGCTGCCCTAAGTGTCCTCATAATTCCACCTCATACCTGCCAGGGTGATTAGCTAACCTGCATCTTCATTCCACTTTTGCCTCTCTTCTTTCTTGCTTACATTGGTTTCTGCCCAGATGAACACACGTGCGCATACACACACACACACACACACACACACACACACACACACACACACACACCTCCAGTGTCAAATCACAGGGTTGTAGGGAGTGGGGGTGGGGGAACTCAGGAAAATGAGTTGTGTCACCTATTAGTGACATCAGTATTACCAAGAGCCGGGATTGAGCGGATTGACAGGGAGCTGGGAGCAGGGTCTTGTCTGAATTTGAAGGTTGCCATGGTTGTGCTAAATGCTAATCGCTTTTCATCACACTGACTAATGGGTGTGGAATTTTCAGCTCAGGTCCTTTGCAGCTACTCCAGGCCAGCTCCTGGGAGAGAGGCAGAGTCCTGGCTCCCCTGATGTGCCCCTTCCTCTTTGCTCCCTTCAAATAACGTGAATTATTCTTAGATGCAGTCAGTCCTCTAAAACTTAGTGATTCACAGGAGAGATAGAGGCAGCAAAAGTGAAAAACCACCTGCTTAGGAGCCCAGGTCCAGTTGTTGACATCACACCTAATCAAGTCAAATTGGTACTAAAACACTCTATTTAAGTGCCTTCAATGTCTTAGAGATGCTGCATAACCATATTGGAAAAGGTCGAATTGTTCTATTACTCATTGAAAAATGGGACGTAGTGCAGTTTTTAGGGTGAATCTAATCTACATTCACCTAGCAAGGGCTGACTAAATGCCGGCAAAGCTGGAGGGGCCATTTGCCTGGAGTCATGTGTTTGGTTTGGCTGGGTTGGAAAAGCTTGTGTTTCCGCCATCTCTCAGGTGCCATAAGCTGGTGGCAGGATGGCGTCCTTGGGCCACACATGTCTTTGTCCCAGAGTCAGTGTCCAATATGTCAGGCCATCAAGGCAGATGGCGAGCAGGACAATGTTTCTGAACTCCTGGAAAATATACCACTCGAGAGTCCAGCTAGGGAAATGCCTGAAATTGGAAAATAATGTAATAGAATATTTGATTTGCCACAAAAGACCTTAGCTGGGAAGATTGCCACGTTGAAATGAGAGGACAGCTTGGCTGCCTTGGATCTTTCAGCTCTACTTAGTAACTGCCTGTCCATGGGCTGGGCCCTGGACTCCTGGTGGAGCCCCAAAGTGCCCATTTATGCCTCCCTCCCCAAACAGTACACATCCACAAACACACAGCCCAGAGAAGGTTGGGAGCTGTACCTACACAGTTGTAACATTAGCCTAAGAATGGAGGTCTGGGCCAATAGTCACTGGGTATTTCCTCAGAGGGCCTGTAGGTGGCCATCAGTGTGGATGGCAAGGTAAATGAAATGTCATTTGTGTTTAACTCAATTTGCTTTTTCTCCATGCTACAGCTACTGACTTGGCCTCTGAGACAAGGTTTTGTTTTGTTTGGTTTTGGTTTTTTCCGTGTTTCTCCAGAACCTTTCTGAACCAGAATACCTCAGTCCTTCAAGGTTCGTCTCATTGAGCCACTAACTTGAAAGTTGGATGTTTTTTTGTCTGTTTATATTCTAGTTCCCAGGGCAAAGTATCTGTCACCCCCCACCCCCAGTATTCTCTAAGCATCTCATGCCCTTTTCCTTGGCATGCATTCTGCCTATGGAAAGCTGCTTATTTTAAATACCTGCAGATCTCTGTTTTCTTCCTCTCTGGCTGAGGGAACATCCTTGGCAAAGCTGAAGCTATGGAGACTTAATGGTCCCAGCGGCAACCTTCAACTAGTAACAGATAGGAAGTCAGTGGAAAATACTTCAGCTTCTTTGCCCCTCAGTTGGGACAATTCATTAGTCTTCCCATAGTTCCCCACTGGGGTTGAGGTCCACTTGTCCTCAGTGGTATCTGACTTGAAACACATTGTTTTATGTGCTTCTTTCCTTTCCTATCTCACTTGGTCCTCCCTTGATGTTTCCTGGTACCTCCAAAATACATTATTTACACTAGAATCATCCTCTCAGCATCTGCTTTAAGAGAATCCAAGCTAAAAGAGTGAGCCTCCGTGCAGGAAGGAGGGTGTGCACATTAGATTGTGATAGTGTGCATTTGGGAGCTCACATTTGGCCGTGAGTCTTGGTTTACCAGGAAGCATACAAAAAGCAAAGAAAGCTACACAAAACTAGGTGAATGAAATAGGAAAGAAGGTTAGCCTTTGTTAACATTCAGAAGATGGCCAACGTCTTTCTGTCTGGTTAAGGTCTATTTCTCACAGTGAAGTGTAGCTCCCAAAGAGGACAAGGGGCCATAATCGGTTTTTGTTCACCAGTGTGTCCCCATACGGTAGACACATAACAACATTATGCAGACCTCTCATAACACGAGAATACTTTCTATGTATTAACTGGCCAATTTGTGCAGAGAAGCTCCAACCCTTTTGATGTCATACCTCCGTTGGGTAATGTTGCCCTTTCAGTGGGGTTGGGAGTAGGGTGAGTGCCCTCACTGCTGTCCTAATGAGTGAACCCAGGACCGGTGGGATCACAGAGCGAGGAAACTGACTCTTCCTGGACACCTAGTCTATCATTTGGGTCTTGAATATTAGTAGGAGTCCAATAATTAGAAAAGGGGAATGAGGTAGAGGCTGATAATTACTTACTCATTCCACAAGTGTCTAATTTAGTATCAGCTATGTGGCTGGAATTCCGCTTGTAATGGAGAAGTAGCAGTGAACGGGACAGACAGGGATCCTGCTCTCTCGGAATTTTAATTGAAGTTCTATCCACACTGAATCCAATGCATTCAGTGTGGACTTGTACCAACTGTCCTGGTGGTAGACAGCAAAGAAATAAAGAAATATATAAAACAAATAATTAAAGAACATGATAAATGCATTGTAACAGAGTAGTGATTCTCAGATTTTGATGGGCATCTACATCATATGGGTATCTTACTTAAATGCAGATACTGGATCAGGTCGGGAGTGGGGCCTGAGATTCAACATTTCTAATCAACATCCAGATGATACTGATGCTGCTGATCTTCAGACTATACTTTGAGTAGCATGGTGATAGCCCACAGCCTGCTGGTTCTCAACCCTATACTCACATTGGAATTCCTTGAGGAAGTTTAAAAAATGCCTAATCTCACTCTAGCAATTCTCATTTAATTTTACTGAGAGGGGCCTGGATATTGAGAATTTTTAAAAAACAGCTTTATCGAGGGATAATTTATATACCATAAAATTCACCCATTTTATTCTACATTTTAAGTACAATTAAATGATTTTTAGTATGTCCACAGTTTTGCCACCATCACCACAATCCAGTTTTAGAACACTTTCCATTATCCCAAAACATCCATTGCATATTCATTGGCAGTCAATCCTTGCTCCCACCCTCTGCCCCTAAGCAAACACTGTTCTACTTTCTTTCTCTATAGATTTCTCTTTTCTGGACATTTCATATAAAATGAAATCATTCAATATATAGTCTTTTGTGCCTGGCCTTTTTCAGTTAGCATAATGTTTTTGAGGCTCATCTATGTTGTACGTGCATCAGTACTTCATTCTTTTTTGTTGTTTAATTGGTTCTATTGTATGGAAATATTATATGTTGTCTATCCATTTACCAGTTGACTGACATTAGAATTGTCTCCAATTTTTAGTAAATGTGGTTTTTTTTAAATGTTCACTTACAAGTCTCTACATGGACATATATTTTCATATCTTCAGGCACATCTAAGAGTTCATTTGCTAGATCATATGATAACTCTGTTTAGCTTTTTAAGGAACTATCAAACTTTAGAGGAGGAAAATTTTTCTTTACCCTTTTAGGTTCTTTTGGCAGTTCTATTAATTAAATTGACATAAGACAGATTAACAGGAGGAAAACAAATTAAATTACATGCATATGGGAGCCCCATAGGAGTATAAGACCCACAGAGTTAGGTAACTGGGGCTTTATAAGCATCCCGAGCTAAGAAGAAGGGGGTGGGAGTGTGGAACTTCAAAGGGGAGGAAGACAGTTTACAGGAAGATAGGAAGAGCAGATGTTTGATAAAAGAGTGTTTATCATGCCATGCAGAGACAGTGGGATGCAGAGAGGAATTTGATCTCCAGGCCCTGCTGAGCCTCCCCCGGTTTACCACACCCGGCCCATCCTCTTTGTAGTTGTCTCTGGTGATAGCTATTTTCCTGGACCAGACCCTTTATTGAAATTCTCTTAGGCAGTGAAGGGGGAGGTAAAATACTCTTCCTGAGTCTTTTGGGCCTTGATTGATTTCAGCTCACAGAAATCCACACGCCACATTGGAAGCTCATTCTGAACCCCTTAAAAATGGTTTTCCAAAGTGGTTGTACCTTTTTACATTCCCACCAGCAGTCTATGAGGATTCTGGTTTCTCTCTATCTCCACTGACACTCGTTATTGTCTCTGTGATTATGGCCATTATTGTGGGTGTGAAGTGGTATCACATTGTGGTTTTGATTTGTATTTTCCCAATGCCTAATGATGTTGAACATCTTTTCAAAGTGCCTGCTAGACATTTATGTATCTTATTTGGTGAAATGTCTATTCCTATCTTTTGCCCATTTTTACCTTGGGTTGTTTCTCTTCTTACTGAGTTACAAGAAGTCTTTATATATTCTAGATATAAGTCCTGTATCAGATATATACTTCTGGAAATACTTCTTCCCAGTCTGTGGCTTGTCTTTTCATTTTTCTTAACAATGTCTTTTGAAGTACAAAAATTTTTAATTTTAATGAAGTTCAGTTTGGCGTTTTTTTTTTTTTTTTATAAATTGTGCTTTTGGTGTCATATCTAAAAACTCTTTGCCTAACCCAAGATCACAAAAATTCTCTTCTAAAAGTTCTATAGTCCTCTTGCATTTAAGTTTATGATCCATTTGAGTTAATTTTTGTGTATGGTGTGAGGTAAGGCTCTAAATTAATCTTTTTTGCATATAGATATCCAATTATCCCAGTAACATTTGTTGGAAAATATATTCTTTCCCCATTGGCTTATCTTTCTACATTTGTCTAAAATCAATTGAGCATACATGTCATAGTTTACCTCTGCACTGTCAACTCTGTTCTCTCTCTCTCTCTCTCTCACTCTCTCACTCACTCTCTCTCTCTCTCTATATATATATATATTCTCAGAGACACACTGTTACACTGTCTTGAGATTTTATTGTAATTTGGATTTTTAAAAGGTCCCCAGGTAACTAATGGGCAGCAAAGTTTAGGAATCACTCTGATAAAGAATAATTTGAGGGATGGGGTGAGGAGGCCACTTTTGATAAGGTGGTCAGGGAAAGACCTTTTATTCAAAGATGAGAAAAAAAAAAAAAAACCCAGCTATGAGAAGGGTTGGGGAAGAGTACCCATGAGCCATGATCCAGGAGGTGCTTTGCCAGGCCAGGCCAGTTACGTTTGCAGTCTGGCTAAGGGAAGTTGGGCAGCCATTCCCAAGCAGGAAGCCCTGGCCTGTAGAGCCTTAAGTGTCCCGCTCTGCACAATCAGCCAACACTTCATTCCTCCATTGATTTCAAATTGGGATGGGTGTAGTCTTTAGTTGCTCAAGGGTACAGCACAGGATATACCGCAGGATAAGCCAGGCATTCATTCACTCATTCATTCATTTAATAAATATTTGTGGAGTGTCTTCTGTATACAGAGTACTATACTAAGACCTAGGGATAAAATGATGAATGAAACAAAGTCTTTGCTTCATTGAATTGACAGGGCACCTCCCTAGTGAATCAGTTACACACACACACACACACACACACACACACACACACACACACAGCTGTAAGATTTAAATGCAGTGGTACCAGAGGAGGAAATTAGCACACACCCTCTATATAACTGTTGGGCTCCTTTATTACCTTTAAGGAGACTGAACTAGATATTGATGCTCTCAAAAGGATAAATATAATGGCATGCTAGCACCAACATCCATCTTCTGACTGCTTCATAAGCACCCACATCCTAGTTATCAATTTTTCTCTCAGCTCCAAATCCTCCTTTTTTTTTTGCACTGTTTTGACTTACCAGTGCTGGACCCTTTGCTGGCCAGCAGAATGTTAGTTTTTGCCAAAGGGCCCTGGAATGATCCTGCAAGTCTCTGGGGGCAGGAAGATGCTTCCCTTCTGGGTTCAGTCTCCTATTTAGTATTCAGTGTGAAGGCTGAGTCATCTGTAGGGCCAGCTCCAGTGGTGCCCTCGGGCCATGCTCTCACCACTGCTGGCTGGAATGAGACAATAGCAGGCCACTCCTAGAACCCAGGGCAAGTCTGTTTGCCAGAAGTTAACTCTGCTCTCTATGGTAGCTGTGCCCTCTTCAGAGGTCTGAACCCTGGCTTGTAGGAAGAGACTTGGGTCCTTTGCTCCTCATGCTCACTGTTTTTCAGCCTAGAGGGAGGAGCTGTTCTTTCACTGGTGGTTTCTGGTCCCCTTATAATCTCTTTTATCCTTTTTCATAGTCAACCACCTTCTTCTAGTTTGCAATTCTTTTTATAAAAATATCCCTGTTCAATTAGCCAGTGACGTTTCTGTCTTCCCACTGGTCCCTGACTGAGCTGGCCCAGAGTTATGAAAACAGATCAGTCTCATTTGGGCTCAAAGCAGCAAGATGTATTGCATGGCTCCCTCCAAATGGAAAAAAAATAAGTTGGGGGGGAGGGGGGGTGGGTTGGTTCACTTTCTGAAACCCCGGACTAATTTCACAGCCCCATGTCATACAAAGAGTCCATGACTGATCAACATTTCCCCAGGCTTTGCACCACTAACACCCAGTGGCAGTCGTGGTTAAAAATTGATGCTCCCACTCCAGAGAGCAGATTTCATTTTTCTCCCAGCTCAGGTTTGCTTCAACATTGAGAAAATTGTTGGGATGGTTAAGAAGAGATCTAAAGCGGCATCTTAGCCCCTGGGGTTTGTGCACAGAAAAGTGTTCATGACAAAATTAGTAACATGGGGCTGTTCCTCAGAGCTGGTGTGATAGAGAAGGGACACTCTGCAGGTATCCAGCCTTTTAAATGTGTACATCCTTCCTTCTTGCCTATTTGTGAAGGAAGCAATACTCCACAGTGGTTAAACACGCAGTCGCAAGAGTCTGGGCTCCCTGTGTGATCTTGGCCAAATCACTTAACAAGCCTCAGTTTCCTCATCTGTAAAATGGGGACAAAGGAGTACCTGTAGTATAAAAGTTTGTTGTGAGGATTGAATGAACTAATACATATGAAGCGCTTGGATGAATACCTGGCACGTTGTCTGGGCTTTTTAGCTGCCATGACAACGATGATGATGATGACGGTGAATGGGTAAGTGCTAGAAGAGAGAAGGGGGAATACAACAAGAAGAAGAAATGCCATGAACACTTATTAAATGTTGTGTTCTGTATATTTACACACCAGAGCTCATTTAATCCTCTCATATAAGACTCTTCCCATTTACAGATGAGGAAGATGAGGTTTCGACAGATAAACCCCACATCATAGTTAGCCACTGGCAGAACCCAGTTTTTTCCACATGTCTATTACTGCTAGGTACTTGTCATGCTTCCGTGTCACAAATCTTCTTCTCTTCCCTGCCTATCTTTCCAGCCTTAGGTCACACCGAGCTCTTGCAAGTTCTCTGTACCCAAGCTATAGTGGGCCCCTGTCAGTCCCTGATCGTATTCAGTCCTACCTCAGGACCTTGGTCCATGCTGATTCCTTTGCCTGGGAAGTCCCACTTTTCCACCTCTTTACTTAAGTAACTTCTCATCAAATCCTTCCTCAGACAGGCTGCTCATGATGATGCAGTTAGTTCACAGTGCTAGAGTGCCTGCTTCCCAATCCAAGTGCCCTTGTGTGGACTGGTGTTCCTGACAGAAGGCATGCCTTTTCCTACTTCTTACAAGTTTACCTGTGAAGCTCCGAATCCATGGAGCTAATACTCTGGAGCCAGAGCCTTTTACTTATTCACAAGGTTCTAAATGGCCTGACAGCAATCACATTCCCTGTTACAAGGTATTATAATATCATGGACCTTGCCTTCAGAGTATTTACCACTGTTCTAATTTTTCCAACTTTTTATTATTAAAAAAATTCAAGCACAGAGAAAAATTGAGAGAATAATATAAGACGCGCAGTGACAATAACTACCTAGATTCAGTGATCATTAACATTTATAATCTGCTTTACTATCTGTATACCTATTTATCTTCCGTTAAAATTTTATCAAAGTATAACAGATACAGAAAATTCGTGAATTGTAAGTGTACAGCCTGGTAAAGGTTCACAGAGTGAATGCAACTGACCCTCCTCTGGATGTATCCTCTGCGCAAGAAGGGAATCTACAGGGTGAAGGAATGTGCACATTGGGTGCTCATGTCACTTCTGAGTACCAAGAATCCCAGGTTTTCTGCCCAAATGGCCACAAGACCACAAGACCACTGCCCGGTCCCTGCTTGGTGCTCTTCTCCACGCCTCTTTCCCAGGCCCACAGCACCTAAGCCTCACGGGTGCTCTAGTGGTCGCTCTTGCCTGCAGAGGAGAGCCTGCACATACAGCCTGGGTGTCCACACACATTGATGCAAGATTCCCTTATGGTCTGGGGATGGAGCCGTGCTGAGGGCTTCACTAGTTCTCCTGTTCCAGGCCCCACGGACGTTACAGGTAGGCCTGTCCTTGAACTCTCAACATTTAGAGGACATGTATTTATTCTCTTATTCATTCTTTCATCCACTCAGCAAGTGTTTGTTACACGCTGTGTCAGACACTGGGGCCCAGGTAGGTGACACAGCAGACCACTGTCAGCATTATGGCCAGAGCTGAGGTGCGAATCCAGGCAGTCTGGCTTCAGATCCATGTTTGCCCACCATGCTATTATTATAGACTATTGAACCATGGACAGTGAGAAATATGGATAAAAAACAATACATTGTTTATTCTCTTTTATCTTTGTTTATCTCCATCTGTTCCCCAAACTAATTGTGAACTAGTAGAGGGACTAGGCATGGACTTAGGGAAACGCCCATACAGAACAACATTCGGGTCAGATGCTGGCGGGCACCCACATGGAAAGAATCACCAGAAGCCAGAAGTTGGGTTGGGGAGGCTAGAGCCTCCTGATGGAGGGGGCTTAGGGAGTTTGAAAGGAGGTAGGGATATAAGGAGCAACAAGGAAAAGCAAGGAGAAGCTGCTTAGCAGAGAGGGTGCATCAGCACTTCCAAGTGGCCCAGTGCCCACTGAATGATGCCGACTCTGAATTCTGACCCAAGCTCCACACAGCAGATAGGAGTCATGTCAGCCTCCACTCCTATTCTCTGGCATGGTTGCAGAGCCCTGCATGCCCCCTCCCTCCCCTGCTTGTTTAGCCTCTGTAAGTTCCAAGTAAGGGATTGATCTCCAGTGTTTCCTTAAGGGGGCAGTTAGGAAAGAAAATTTGCCGTTCCTTGGGATTTCAATCATTGGCTTCTCCCACAGACCTCGTACACCCCCGACAGCTCAGCGTATACCCAAAGCCTACCAAGAGTTGCAGCCTGGTCTGTGGCCCCTTTGAATAAATATGTCACCACTCTGTGAGTGGGTGATTCTTCAGCTGGTCCCCTTTCTTCCAGCTCTGCAGCCCAAAAGAGGAGGTGAGTATAGGGGGGAATACAGGCACTTTTTTGAAAGTTCGCAGTCTACCATTTCACCTTACAAAAGCCCTACATCAGTACTTGTTTTGGCTAACTGAAAGCAATCCAAAGAGGATTCGGGCTTTTAGGGAAAATGGTGAAAAGCAAAAATAGCGCTCAGCATTTGTTTGCGCTCACCCCACACGCAGAGAGTGACCCCACCAAACTCCTTTCTCCAGGAACTACCCTCAGCACCTCAGCATCAGGCTGCAAAGCTTTGAACTGTGTCTATGAGCATCTGTGCTTTACCTGGATTTATTTTGTGCATCCGCTAGCAAGATATGTCCTCAGGTAGCAAAAGAGCCTAAGAGAGGTTATTGTTTGAGTCTGGGAATGCTCAGAAATGTTTCCATATAAAATAATGGTAATTGCTTCTTTGCTTTATCCCCTTTCTGCTTATGGAAGTTTTCACAGGAACATCCTACTTCCAGACAGCAGGGGAACCCTGTCCATAGAATTATTTCCTCCAGTTCTAGCTGTAAGTCAAAAAGATTTTTATCTGGGTCCATTTGATTGATCCAGAAGACTCCACAGCCCACATCTCTTGCCCAGTCCCATGTGTTAATAGAAAAAGACTCTCAGAACAAAAATTAGAGAGGAACAAAATGCTGAAAAGTGTACTAAATTTTGACCATCCCTAATCACTTCCTTCCAGTAAATAGAACAAACTTCACATTGAGTACATGTTTTCGAGTCTTTCCTATCTATTTACTTTCTCTACACGAGCCTGCCGCAGAAGTTGTGGGTGTCCCACACCTACCCACGTGCTTTTAACACTTCGCCATGTACCTCCAGGCCTTCCAACTTCCCTGTACATGCATTGCCTCCCCTGAGGGATTTCTCTGGTCACCAAAGCAGGGTGGCTACTACACAGCAGGCTGGGAAAGCGCCCTCCCTCCCAGTAACCCTCAACCAGCTTCTGGTGGGAGCTGGTGATGAATACCCCGGCTCCGCGCCCTCACAGGGGGACGGCTCTGAGACACATGATCTAAGCTAACTCCCAGAGTTCCCCAGAGGAATCAAGCCTCACTTCCCCATGGTAGTCACACGTTGATAGCATATCCTTCCTTCCCTCCTCTATTACTGGTGCTTCCTGAACTCACCTCCCAAGGGAATTACTCCCACTCAGAGACTTGTCTCAGAGTCTAGTTCTGGGGACCCCAAACCTGGAACCTTGATTCAACTTTTTATGCTAAAGAACAAGGCATTGCAACCTCAAGAAGATCCTTTTAAATAGGAAAACAGGAAATGAAACTGTTTTCCCTTCCAGCAACCATTAGGGAATTCTGCTTGCTTGAATTCAGAGCTAATGGCCCATAAATTTGTTTACACTGTCACGGAGTCAAGGACCTTTCAGTTTTAAGTAATATAAACCCACCTAAGCTAGACTTTTTGAAAGGAGGGGTGACAGCCTTTAGCATGAGGACACTGAAGTGTCTCTCAAGGCCAGGAATGCACTTTAGGCAGAGAAAGAGCTGGAATCAAGAAGTGGGCAGCCATCTTGCCGTTCTTCTGGAGCCCCTAGTTTTCTTTTCTTTTTACTTCATTTTGTACATCTGCTTCTTCTCTCTCTGTTGAGTGGCTTTTCCCACCACTCTGCATGAATGGATAACATGGTCACATGGTAACCATTGAGTTTTTCAATTTTCTGTTCTGCCGCAGAGCCAATTCATAACTTCAGGGAGAGGACCCGGTGGCCTGGGGACACACCCAAAGAGTTGGGAGTGGCATAAGTTTGGAAGCAGAGAAGAATAAGAAATCTTTTTTTTTCCTTTTTATTATAAAACTGTTAGTTCTCTTCATTTGGGCATGGCCTATTTGGACATTTCACAAATGCTACCTAATGCCAAGAGGACAAGTTTCTGTATATACTATGCGGTGCAAAAATGCCCCTGCTCATTAACACCGAGCCAATGGTCGCAGAGCTAACCAATGTTCTTTATAGCCATTGAGCTGGAAAAAAACAAAAATGTTTTCTAAAGTGCTTTTATCTGGGGAAAGAAGCAAAAATGTGGGGTTTATCTGTGGCCTATCACTGAACCCCCAAACATTCTATTTCTATGTCCAGCATCTGTAGAGAAGGTGGGAAGGTAGGAATGCAGCTCCACTTTGGATGACCATGGGAGTTAAAGTAAGAGTGTATATTATTTTTTTACTTGAACCAGACCCGGGGTGAGTGCCGGCTCTGCTACTGTTTAGCTATTTAACTCTGAAAACCTTAGATGCCTCACTGTAAAATATAGACATAAATTGATATTGATTGAAAAAGGCCTGGCACCTTGAAAGGGAGGATATAAAATCCAGGTGGAACCTTGATTCAACTTTTTATGCTAAAGAACAAGGCATTGCAAACTCAAGAAGATCCTTCTAAATAGGAAAAGAGGAAATGAAACGGTTTTCCCTTCCAGCGCAGAGCCAGATGTGGGGCTTGATCCCATGACCCATGAGATCATGACCTGAGCCGAAACCAAGAGTCAGACGTCCAACCAACTGAGCCACCCAGGCGCCCCAAGATTGTTGTGACATTTAAATGAGATAATAAATGTAAAACACTTAGAACAGTATCTGGGACATAATCAGTTCTCAAAAGTGTCTGTTAGAATGACAGATAATCCCATTCACACATGAGAAAACAGGATCAGAGGCTGAGTGGGGCAAGAAGCTTCTGTTGACTGAAGTAAGATTTCTGTTAGGATTCATGACGCCACAGTACTTACCATGCTTGGAAAATTGATCAGGCTGCATCAGGAAGGGTGGAGAGTAGGGACATACCCCCAGAAGACTGACTAACTTCAGGTTTCAGCTATTTTCTAAGTGATTTAATTCAGTGAAAACAACTGTTGGCTTGGGAACCTGTGGAAAGATGAGTCTGGCTGGAAGCGTTGCTTCTTATGTAATTATTCTCCCCGCCAGACTTTGCTCAGTGAACCCCTTCAGAGAGCCACAGTGCACCTGGGAGGCGGAGAGCAGTAAAGAGTCCCTATGTTCCGTTCACACAGCAATATAATTTTTAAATTTCCTCTATAACCTTTGAAAAACCTTAGAAAAACAGGTGAAGGTCCAGAAAGACAAGCAAACATGGGAGTAATAAGGGACTGGGTATCCTAGAGCTGCCTTGAGGATTAAATGAAGTAATGTATCCAGGATGTTTCTAAGTACAGTGACTGGCAATTAGTAAGTAGTCAATTAATGGTAAACATAAAGGAAAGCAGTTCAAATCAACCAGAGAAAAATATCCTTGTCTACTCTTAATTTCACCCTACTTGGGCTGATAAAATTCCTTTCAAGAGGCCAAATCACACACATTATGTAACATTGGGGCACATCCCTGGTGCTAGTCCCCCCCCACTTTGACAAAAGTCAGACTGCCATTAACTCAGGTGCTGACTGTGGGGGTAGTAAAAGTGTCAGGGCACTCAGCTTCATGGTGCGATTCCTGAGATTTTTGTGGATTTATTCAAATAAAACACATAGCCAAAGAGACTGTAAGCAATTCAGCAGCGTTCATCTTTTTAAGCACCTAAATCCACATTCGATGAGGCGTCTCCTTCAGTGCGGTTTCTGCTGTCTACACTGAGGTTAGGAGTTTTTCTCTGTAGCCTCTAGGCAAGCCAGTGTCTTTTGGCAAGCCCCAAAACCCAGGGTTTTATGGGGCGGGGGGAGGGGATCTCTCAGACCTGCGTTCAAGTCCTTTCTGCAACTTACTAGCTGTGTACCCTGCAGCTCGACGCTTGACCTCCCCACTCTTAATTTTCTTGTTGGAAAAATGAAGATCTTGGGGCGCCTGGGTGGCTCAGTCGTTAAGCGTCTGCCTTCGGCTCAGGTCATGATTCCAGGTCCTGGGATCGAGCCCCGCATCGGGCTCCCTGCTCCGCGGGAAGCCTGCTTCTTCCTCTCCCACTCCCCCTGCTGTGTTCCCTCTCTCGCTGTGTCTCTCTCTGTCAAATAAATAAGTAAAATCTTTAAAAAAAAAAATGAAGATCTTGATAAGGATCCCTACCTCGGGATTGTCAGAAATAATAGAATGAGAAATAAGAGACTTCTCACAGCGCCTGCCTCCCTGTAAAGACTTTGTAAAGGACAACCGTCTACTATTTTAATTGGTATTGCTGTTTCTGCTTCTGCTACTGTTAAGATTTAGATTTTCTTACAGATGAGGAAATGGGTAAATTGGGGATAAGAAAATCCACCATTGACAGTTACTGTGAGGAATAATGATAGATGGGCACTATGTTGAGCTCCTTAAATGAACATTGATCATAAACAGTGTTGGTACCGGTTGCTTTTTACGCATTTGACCAGCAAATGAGGACGGTGTCTAGGTTGAAATACAAAGATCAGGTGGAAAACTCCCACTGTCAGGGCACCTATGAGTAGTAATGACTGTTGGCTGAGCCAGAGCATAAAGTTTTTCAGGGCATGAAGTTATCTTTGTCTTCTAGCTTAGTTTGACGGATTGTTTTAAAGGGGCTAGTATTGTTGTACTGGAAAAAAAAAGTCATCGAAGCGTGCTAAGAAAAGGATATTTGGGGCAGGCTCGAACACGAGGAATGCCTCCCCCAAATAACCCCTATTGTGCAGCTACTCCTTATCAGTCCTGGCAGGAGCACCATAAATCACCTCTAAATTGACTATTATGTCATTATCAGGCATCCGATGACAAATAATCTGGGCAACCTCATGGATTCCAGGGAGATGGTTTTTTGGCTCATGTCAGCTCAAACCAAAGTACTTAGGAGCAGTGCTAAATTGATGCCCACCTTTTGAATCTCCTCTCTCATCTTTCTTTCTTTCTTTTTTTTTTTTAATGCAATAAACAGAGTCAGGGATAGTTAGTTCCTGCATCCTGGCATAATGGTGGTGGATGAAAATGTGCCCAGTCAGAGATGCTGTCATTGTTTTAGACTCTTTGGAACTACATGCAGGGAGGTAAGAACTTTCCCTGCCCAGGAATGTATACTTTTGCAGGTATCTGATGGGGACAACCAAGGAGTAAGGAAAAGGCAGAGCCCAATAGCCAGGGGCCCATTTGGGGCCATAAAGTGTGGTTGTGGCAGATTCCAAGAGTGACCTCTCATGAGAGGCAGTCAGTCCATCTAATCCTGAGCTGGTGGGAAGTAAACAGTTATTCAGGGGTGGTGCTATGTACCCTTTATGAATTATGCATCTTAAACAAACTTGCATGAACCTGAGCGCTCAAGTGGAAGCCTTTTAGCCAGAAGGAGGCCCCGAGAGAGCCCTGTTATGGATCTCTGCGATTTTTTTTTTTTTAAGATTTTACTTATTTATTTGACACACAGAGAGAGAAAGAGAGCACACAAGCAGGGGGAGTGGAAGGCAGAGGGAGAGGGAGAAGCAGGCTCCCTGCTGAGCAAGGAGCCCAACGTGGGGCTTGATTCCAGGACCCTAGGATCATGACCTGAGCTGAAGGCAGATGCTTAACTGACTGAGCCACCCAGATGCCCCATAACCACTGTTCTTTATAGCCATTGGTTTTTAAATGTTGTATGTCATCTCTCACATCAGGCAGGGTGCTGGCTGTGACTCAGGTCTTGGTTGCAATCCACTCCCATTCTTACATGGTTGACCATTTTACAGCTTCTTTCATCATGGAGTTTTTAAATCACTGCTGCCCTTGAGATGAAAATTACAAGGTTCACCCTTTCTTGTTGTAGAGGCTACAAGCAGGGCTTGGCCAAGCCCTGTGGGCTCCCGAGTGCCAGTGGTGCTCCAAGACATAGACTCTAAAGACAATAGGATGGGGAAAGGATGGGAAATTCCATATTGTTCCAGAAGAGGACTGTGGTAGAAAGAAGCAATAGAAAGGAAGAAATGTATTTGGAGAACAGTAAATTCCTTCCCAGACATACATAACTTGTTCATGTCAAGAGCTGCTCACCTCAACACAAGACAAGATGGAGTTTCAGTGATGGAGAAACCTCAGTGTGCTGAGGAACTAGGACTAGGAATCAAGATATATGGACCTAGAACACTGTCACTGCTGGATACCCAATAATCAGAAGCTGAAATATATTTGATTAGATGATGTTGAACTGAAATAATTTATTTGACTCTACACTTACTTACCCACTAATTATTTGGGGGGCAGTATTACTACTCTCTAGCATTTATTGAGCAGTCAGTATATAGCAAGTGTTTTTGGTTTGCACGTACATTGTCACTTTTAATCTTCTTAGCCACTCTGTGAGATAGGCACTGCAGTATTTCCATTTTGTAAATAAGGAAACCGAGGCTCAGAAGAGGCTAAGCAGAGGGCCCCTGGGTGGCTCAGTTGGTTACACGTCCAGCTCTTGGTTTCAGGTCAAGTCCTGATCTCAGAGTCGTGAGATCAAGTCCCGCAGTAGGCTCCACGCTCAGTACAGAGTCTCCTTGAGATTCTCTCCCTCCCCCTCTGCCCCTTGCCCTGCTCATGCTCTCTCTCACATAAATAAATAAATAAATAAATAAATAAAATCTTAAAAAAAAAGAAAGAGGCTAAGTAAGCAGTTATTTTTCACAGTCATATCACCAGGAAGTAACACTACTATGATTCGAACCCAATTTTTTTGTTAGCCCTCTTCAAGAGCATGACATATTGTCTACCACAGGTCCCTTAACTTGTTAAAGGGTGACCATAATCCACGCCTTACCCACCTAACAAGGGTACTTCTGGTTTTAACAGAAGGAGTGAGACTCAAAGCAAGTAGTCAAGTGCTGTCAAGGTGAAGGGCATCATTATTATTTCCTAAATCCAGTCTATAATCATGGTTAATAAGGGTAGGCTTCTGGGGCAGATAACTGGGCTTGGATTCAATTGTTAGTTCTGCTACTTCCTAGCTGTGTGATCTTGGGTGAATTATTTAACTTCCCCCAGCCTCAGTTGCCCTATATGTAAACTGGGGATGATAATGGTCCCTACCTCCTAGGGGTTTTTTTTTTGAGACTTAGATGAGATAATGCCTGTAAAGTGATAAGCACAGCATCTTGGACATGATCAGCATTCAGGAATGAGTAACTTCTATTAGTGTTAATTTCCTGTCCCTTTAAGTTTATTCTCTCCAAGCACTGGCTGGGCTCTGGTTTGAAAAACAAGGAGCTAGAGCTTCCCACACCTGTCTCTAAACATCTGATGAGCCACAGCCCCTCTGATTACACCTCTGGAGCACAAAGGGTACCTAGCCTTGAAATTGACAGCGCATGAGACCCTGTAGGCCGTCTTGATGGCCACAGTGACAGGAGCAATGACTGTTCTGCTTCGATCATCATGAGAGCAAAGCCTCCCCTGCACTCATTCCCCTGGAGTCACCCAACTGACGATGTTCACTGTCTAAGTATCTGGGTAATTTAAGTCTTTGTAAGACTGTCCTTCCTGTCTGAGTAAAACCAGTTAGTTGCCCCTTTCCTCACTGGAAGAAATTTGTCACCTCCTCTCATGCACCATATTTAAGGGACTGTTGCTAACAGTTATGCTTCATTAGAAAAATAAATCCAGGGGTCCCTGGGTGGCTCAGTCGGTTCAGTGTCTGACTCTTGGTTTCAGCGCAGATCATGATCTCGTGGTCCTGAGATTGAGCCCCAGGTTGGGCTCCATGCTCAGTGGGGAGTCTGCTAGGGATTCTTTCTCTCTCTCTTCCTCTACCCCTCCCCCTGTTTGCATGCTTGCTCTCTCTCTCTCTAAAATAAATAAATATATCTTTAAAAAAACAATAATAAATAAATCCACTTTTTGTTTTCATTTTGGCCCTGTTTTTTTTTTTCCTTTATAATGATTAAAAGTCTAAAAGTCTAATTTAGAGTTCAAAAGAAGGTACTAAAATTTTCAGCTTGTGTGACCTCATTAAGGAATATATTCCTTCTGGAGAGTCACCCAAAATGCAGTTCTGTGTTCATTCCTTTAATAAAACATTTAATGACCACCTACTGTATGCCAGCTGTTTGGTACATTAAGTTGAGCATGACATAGCCCTGGCATCAGGGTGCTTCTGATCTTGCTGGAGAATCATATTTTGGTGAAATACTTGGTCTGATTTTTTTTATCTAGTTGTTCTAACTCCCGAGGAGTCGCCAGAATGAGCTCTCTAGAACCATGCAACTGCATTCAGTAGCTTTATGTTGGCTGTTGAAGGGAAAAAGTCTAATTTCTTGGCGTGCTATATGAGATCCTGCACCATCTGACCCCTGCTACTATACCAACCCTAATCCCTGCTCCTGTCCTCAATCCTTTTCAAGCCAGTGTGAGCAGGGTGCAGTCCCTCTGCAGGATGGGATGTATGTGTTACGTTCATCTTGTCTACCTGGTGGGGTTGCTCTTAGACTCCATACCCTACATGTGCCCACTTATCCTTATTGTCAGCCATATCTGCTGTCTGATTACCTTCCCATGAATTGTTCATACTAAAAATCCTGGCCCTTCGGGACACTACCTCCCTGAAACTCTCAGTGGACTATAAAGTCTTCTCTCACTTGGTTATAATTTTTTATTACATATTTGTTTTATACCTGCCTCTCTTACTACATCTAGTTTAGATATACAAGAGAAGGTGAATGAATGAATGAATGAATGAATGAATGAATGAATGAATAAAATACAAAACTCATCTTCTAAAATCTCAAATTAATAACCCTGGCACTCAGATAGTGACACTGATGATGAGAATCCTTTTCCATTACTTAAAAGTGCTGATGAAGTAATTCAGGCTAGATCAGGCATTTAGAGTGGCCAAGTTTGGACGGGAGACTCAAAAGTCCACATGCAACGCTCAAGAATTTTTGGCCTTCACCATCTAACCTTGATTTTGGAGAGTTAGGATGAGACATGAAACTGAAACCCAGCTGACCAGAAGTAAAGGAAATCACTTATTTGAGAGTGTGGGCACTTTAGAAGATTTAACATGTAGGCATTTGGTACAGAAATCCTCTTCACTGTGAAGTACGAAGTAGTAAAAGAGCACTAATCTTGATGGTAGAAAACCTGACTTCAAATTTTCCCTTTCCTTCTATCCATGTTTGATATTGCACAAGTTTTCATGAGCGTGCTCTTCAGCTTCTCTGGCCCTCAGTTTTGCAAACTGTGGGCAATTAGACCAAATTATTTTTATCTAATATTGCTTCCAGGTTTAAAGCTTCTTTAGGTATGTATCTCATGAATATATACAGAAATAGATGTGTCTATTCAACGTGAGGACATATTCTATACCAAGCCCTGTACCATCTCTGGGAGAGGACATGATGATGTGGACAGACTTATCCATGACACTTCTGTGGAACTTACACTTACAAATTATTAGTGACATCCAATGATTTAAACCTTCCAGAAAGCTGAGTTTCGAAGGTTAAGGGAGAATTATAGTTTCCGTTCAACTAGGCAAATACGTATTTAATTGTTAACATACACTCCAACAAAAATGTCCCAATTGGGTGATTTTTTTTTAAAGTACAAAGAATAAAGGATTTCAGTTGACCCTTGGCAACCCCCCTCAATCATTCCTTTGATCAGAATTTTCCCAGAGGGAGTCTGTCAACCTCCCAGAATGTCTTCCTTGGCTCGAACCTGCCTCCATGGCAATGAAGCGCGGGCCTCCTGTCAGTCACTCAGCTTTGGAGAGCATGTTTAAATTATTAAATTATTAATTATCGCTGTGCCAGCCTTCCCATTCCCAACCACGTTATCCTTTTCAGTGTTTTAACTGTCTTCTCTTTTGGTTCTTTGGGGGAAAAGACATTAAGATGGAGAAATACGTGCCAAAGCAGAGCTTGCCCACTGCTGGTGAATTAAACAAAGGACGGTTGTTTCTGACCCACCCCGTACTTCCACTCATTGAGGAAGGATAAACTTGTTAAGAAACTCTGCTTTTCTGTCTTGATGGAGAACGGCCTGTGGACTCAAACATGTATTTCCCACCCCAGTCTGTGGTCTCTCTGCGGGATTCTAATTTTGATTGTTTTTCAGAAACAAGGACTTATGTCTGGTCTATTCATCATATGGCCTCCGAATAGCAAAACAGGTGTCTCCAATTTAAGGTGATCTCCACTGTCTTACCTGTAAGATTGCCAACCTCACAGTTGTATTCATGTTGTAATTCCTTGCTTTTATTTTTATGTGTGCATTTGTGCAGCACAGGAGAACTCTCTACTAAAATAAGTAGTTGAGCAAATGTGGTGGTTTACAGCCATACGAAACATCTGAGGCATAAGTTAGACCATAATGTGATTGCGTAGTTCTTTGAAAGGCTTCCATGAAAAGCAAAATCCATGCATGGCAAGTTATTTTGGTGTGGGATAAAACTTGTTTCCAGTTCTCTAATCCATTTTGATAAGGAGCAAAAATGGAAACATGCTCAAAAACTCTCTGGTCAATTGTAAAATTAAATAAAAACGTAGGAACCGAATTAATGTCTTCTGGTTAAAAAATAAATCCTTTTGGAAAAGGAAAATCCTCTACCACAATATGGTGTTCCTAAGTACAGTTTTTTCCCCCACCAAATTCATGCAGTTGATAATTTTGGACTATCGACGAGGTGAAAATAAAGTAGAAGGCATGTGATTCTTGTTCAGTGTGAACCATTGGTCACAGAGGACTTTGCTGCCCTCGTCCCTGACATTCCTCCCCTCACTGCCCATAATTCCTCCTTGACAGCAGCTTTTGTTGCCTAAGTTACATGGACAGCTGCTTACCTCCTCCAGTTGATTTTCATTCACAGATTTAAACTTTTTAAACAAATTTTAATGATTATTCTCACCAAACTTTGTGGAGTGTAATTTCATTATCTTTAACGATTTTCCATTGGAAATGTTCTAGTGTTCTATAAAATTAAAGTGTTAGGAGAATTAGCATTTTTAAAATTCTTGTTCTATAATATTAGTTTTTTTAGTGCAAATTATCTAAATGTTGGAATTGTCACTTGGAATTCTCCTTTCATTAACATGCCTTGTATATGTCTTAAACTCATTTTTTAGAATTTAAAATCATAACATGACACTATCATTTAATAAACCTAGAACTCAACTAAATCACTGTTAGGGTTCTCTAGAGAACCAAACAAATAGGATATAGATAGATAGATAGATAGATAGATAGATAGATAGATAGATAGATAGATTTATTACAAAACATGGCTCACGTGGTTATGGAGGCTGAGAAATCCCGCAGTCTGTCCTCTGTAAGCTGGAGATCCAGGAACACTGGTGGTATAATTCAGTCCAAGTCTACAGACGTGAGAATCAAGGGAGCTGATGGTGTAACTGTCAGTATGAGTCTGAAAGCCTAAGAACCAAGGAGTTGCTAATGTAAGTCCCAGACTCTGAAAGCCCAAGAACCAAAATTCTGATGTCTGAGGGCAGGTGCCAATAGAGAAATGGAGATTCCAAGCTCGAGGAGAGAAGGAATTTGCCATTTCTTCACCTTTTTGTTCCATTCAGGCCCTCAACAGATTGGATGATGCATGCCTAAATTGGAGAGCGCAGATTTCTTTACTCAGTCTACTGAATCAAATGCTAATCTCTTCCAGAAACACTCACAGACACACCCAGAAATAATGTTTTATCAGCTATCTGGGCACCCCTTAGCCCAGGCAAGCTGATGCAGAAATTTAACCACCCCAATCACATATATTTATTTCCAATCATGGTCTTCACAATCTTGTTAGTTTGAATGTCCCATTCATCCACCCAGATGTCTTTCCAAAAGATAATTATTGAGGAAATGACCATAAGATACAGGCAATATGCTAGATGCTAAGAATGCTACTCTAAATGTGATTGTTGCTACCTTCTAAGAGCATTAAAACCATGTCATTAAAAACCATAGGTCACTCCCATGTTCATTGGAGGATTATTCACAATAGCCAAAATATAGAAACAACTCAAATATTCATGGGCACATAATGGGTGAGGAAAATGTGGTGCATTATTCAACCTTAATAGAAGAGGAAATTCTACCATTTGCAACAACATGGGTGGATCTAGAGGACATTACGCCAAGTGAAAAAATCTAGTCTCAAAGGGACAAATACTGTATGATTCCATTTATATGTGGTATCTAAAATAGGCAAACTCATAGAAGCAGAGAATGGAATGGTGGTTGTCAGGGACTGCAGAGAGGGGGAAATGGGGAGTTGTTATTCAAAAGGTGTAATGTTCCATTTACGCACCATGAATAATTCCTAGACATCTGCTGTCCAGCATTGTGCCTACAGCCAACAACATGGCACTGTGCACTTTAAATTTTGCTAAGAGGGTTAACACGTTAAGTGTTCTTAACACACATGCACACACACAAAGACACAAGGACACTTTTAGAAATGATGGATATGTTTATTACCTTGATGGTACTGATAGTGTTTCCACAATGATGCTATCATTGCATAGGACCCAAATACTATGCATATGTCCAGACTCATCAATTGTATGCACTAAAAATGTACAGATTATTTTTCATTAAAAAAACTCTCAAAACCCAAAGGTAGTACTTGTTAAGTGACAAATGACCCATGGCAAGAGTACATGAATATTTCTTCAGGGGAGAATCTGCATTGGATTGAAGGATCCTTAGGTTTTGATAAGCAAAGAAGAGGAAGAAGGGCAAAGAGTTCAGGCAGGATGGTTTGTCTGAGCAGTGATGGGCTGTATCACAGAACTTGCTTTAAGGGGGTGGGTTAAAGTGTTGAAAATCTCCCGTCTAGTTGTACAGGGCTTGAACAGTAGGATGGGTGGTTAGGCTTCATACTACAACCAAATGAATGTTGAACTCCTTTAAAATTAAATGATATGAACAATTTCATTCATATTAATGAAATAGAACCAGTACTACAGCTCAGTTTTTCTGTTACTGTACACATTGGTGAATGTGAAATGATTATTTCATTTTCTCAATCAAGTGCATCAATGGTTTTATCGCACAAACACATAAATCAAGTGGTGATCTGAGGAACAGCAATGGTAGAGACAGGGAATTCCAACCTAAAACTATGTGTTAAAAAACTGTGAGTCTGTACTTGAGGTTTTTGTTGTTGTTGTTGTTGTTTTTAAGATTCTTTATTTTAATGGGAGAGAGAGCAAGAGAGAGGGAGAGCGAGTGGGGGGACGGGCAGAGGGAGGAGGAGAGAGGGACTGTCAAGCAGACTCCCTGCTGAGTGCAAAGCCCTTCATGGGGCTCGAGCTCATGACCCTGAGTTCGTGACCTGAGCTGAAATCAAGAGTCAGACACTTAATCCACTAAACCAGCCAGGTGCCACTGTACTTGAGGTTTTATAAGGTTGAAATCTTAAACTCGTTGAAACTAAAAAAGTAAGTGATTCAACATTTTTGACTAATTTGACTAAATAACCAATATTCAATTAATTCAGTTTAACATTTAAAATATTGGTACATGTCAACACAGGCTAAGGAACGTCCCCAAAACTCTGTACATTTTTTCCTCAAGAAGCCTATTTCTTTTAATTCATCGAGACAACAATTTTTATGTATCTTTCCCTTCACAAATGATAAGTAATGATGTTAAAAAATAACACAGTTAGAGCTGTCCTCCAAATTACTAGCGTGCATTATCAAATGTTCCTAATTTTAATCAGAAAAACAACCTTAATTTTGTTTCATTAGGTCTAAATTAGAGCACATGTCCCCTTGTTTTTCATCACCATTTGGAGTTCCCCCCCCCCATTTTCTTCTTTTTATGGAGGGGATGGCAGAACAGATGCACATTTATTCCACAGTAAATGAAGTAGACTTGATTAAGGAATCTCTCTCTATGGAAACATAAACAGTACACAGATCCCATGAATCTTGTGTCAAAAACAAGTTATTGGTGTCTCCCCCCAGGGGATTATATGGACTTGGCAAACTAGCCCATGGGCCAAACCCAGCCCACCGACTGTTTTTGTAAATAAAGCACAGCCTAGGTAAAAGACGGCCAAGCAGTCTACTGTCCGTGCCCTCTGCGCAAATCCTTCCATGTTAGGGGGGGAAGACGTAAGTAGTTGAGACTGAGACTGCATGCCCATGGAGCCTAAACTATTAACGATCTGGCTCTTTTCAGGAAAAAAAATGTTCTGACCTCTAGGTTAGATGATAATGTATCATTTGTGCTGTCACTGATATTAAACATTAATTTTACCTCGTGTCATGTATTTCAGACTTCCAAAGCACTTTTTTTGTTTGTTTCTCCAAGCTTTTATTTAAATTCCAGTTAGTTAATGTACAGAGCAGTATTACTTTCTGATGTAGAATTTAGTGATTCAGCACTTCCATGCAACACCTGGTGCTCATCACAAGTGCACTCCTTCATCCCTATCACCTATGTCACCCATGCCCCCACCCACCTCCCCTCTGGGAACCACCAGTGTGTTCTCTATAGCTAAGAGTCTGTTTCTTGATTTGCTTCCCTCTCTCTCCCCACCCCGTGCTCATTTGCCTTCTCTCCCAAATTCCACACATGAGTGAAACCACATGGCATCTGTCCTTCTCTCACCAGCCCACCTCGCCTACCACACGAAGTTCCTCAGAAAGTTAAAAATAGAACTACCTACAATTCAGCAAGTGCACTACTAGATAGTTACCCAAAGGATACAAAAATATTCATTCGAAGGGATACATGCACCCCGAAGTTTATAGCAGATTATCAACAACAGCCAAATTATGGAAAGAGCCCAAGTGTCCATTGACTGATGAATGGATAAAGAAGACGTGGTATCTATAGACAATGGAATATAGCTCCGCCCTAAAAGGTAGCGAAGTCTTGCCATTGGCGATGGCATGGATGGAGCTAGAGAGTGTTGTGCCAAAGCACTTTTAAGAAAACATTTCATTTGAGGGGCGTCTGGGTGGCTCAGATGGTTAAGCATCTGCCTTCAGCTCAGGTCACGATCCCAGGGTCCTGGGATCCAGCCCCACATCTGGCTCCTGGCTCAGCGGGGAGCCTTCTTCTCCCTCTCCCTCCCTCCCTGCTCACGCTCTCTCTCTCTCTCTCTCTGTATCTCTCTGTCTCAAATGAATAAATAAAATATTGGAAAAGAAAAAGACATTTCATTTGAAATATCTCCTAAGATAACATGGGCAAAAAAAAGTT
Organism: Callorhinus ursinus; assembly: GCF_003265705.2. Taxonomy (NCBI): domain Eukaryota; kingdom Metazoa; phylum Chordata; class Mammalia; order Carnivora; family Otariidae; genus Callorhinus; species Callorhinus ursinus. The sequence continues at coordinate 22,618,799 of NW_027397077.1, read as the reverse complement.
GCTTCAAAAATTGAAAGTCTTCACACAAATGGAAGTGATCTGCTTCTCACTCATATATAAGGGCAGGGTTATATTGCTCTGATTTTACAGATGAAGAAGCTGAAGTTATAAGAAGTGGCTGCTTCACGGGACTAGATGAGTTCATCTCAGACTCTCTGCCCCAGTGTTTCCATTGTTGGGATTTCCGAACTGTGTCACAATCAGTTATTAATGTGTGTGAGAGAGAAAAAGCTTCCATGACCAAAAAGTATTTCTTTCTCTTGAAACTGGCTATAAGTATATACATTAATATATTCAGTGCTCTGAAAAATTCTGCAATGAAGAAACCCATTTAAATGTATTTCCCTCAGCTTTTTCTAATATTATTTTACAACACACAAACCCCTTTCCTCCTTTCAAAAAAAAAAAAAAATTATAATACCCAAAGAAACAGTTAAGGAAACCTTTATATACACTTCCCTTAAAAAAAAAAAAAAAAAAAAAAAAAAAGAATTGGCTTTACCACCCACTTTTTCCTTTACTTCCCAAAGCATGGCTTTTCTGTTGTCCCTCTGATGTACTATTTCTTTTGTAAATGTGTAGATTTGCCACACATAGGCAATTGTACACGTTTTCTAAAGTAAAAGGAAATACATTTTAGAAAAGTAGAAAATTGAATAAGCAAAGGAGAAGGTAGAACACAAGAAACACTATCCCCTGGCAACACCTATTGCCTTTTAGTATAAATTCTTTCAGAATGTTCCATGTGAAAATATGGCATTTTATCTAAAAATAGGATTTTAGCATGAATACTGCTGGTTAACCTGCTTTTTTCATGTACATATATAATGGACAACATTTAAAGTCAGAAAATATAGTTCTGTATCCTCTTTTTTTTAATTATTTAGATTCAGTTAGCCAACATATAGGATATTAGTTTTTGATGTAGTGTTCAATGATTAGTTAGTTGCGTATAACCCCCAGTGCACATCACATCACGTGCCCTCCTTAATGCCCATCACCCAGTTACCCCACCCCCCCACCCACCTCCCTTTCCACAACCTTCAGTTTGTTTCCCGGATTCAAGAGTCTTTCATGGTTTTTCTCCCTCCCTGATTTCTTCCCATTCAGTTTTTCTTCCCTTCCCCTATGGTCCTCTGTGCTATTTCTTATATTCCACATATGAGTGAAACCATATAATTGTCTTTCTCTGATTGATTTATTTCACTTAATACTCTCCAGTTCCATCCATGTCAATGTAAAAGGTAGGTATTCTGATGGCTGAGTAATATTCCATTGTATATTTGAACCACATTTCTTTATCCATTCATCTGTTGAAGAGCATATTGGCTCCTTCCACAGTTTGCATACTGCATTGCTGCGATGAATGTTGGGGGGCAGGAGGTTCCATGGGTATTAAGATTTTTTTTTTTTTAAAAGGAGGAAAGGGGTTTGTTTGTTGTAAAATAGTATTAGAAAAAGCTGAGGGAAATACATTTAAATGGGTTTCTTCATTGCAGAATTTTTCAGAGCATTGAAAATATTAATGTTTATACTTATAGCCAGTTTTAAGAGAAAGAAATACTTTTTGGTCATGGAAGCTTTTTCTCTCTCACACACATTAATAACTGATTGTGACACAGTTCACTATATCTGTATTTTGGGGGTAAACCACCCAGTAGTGCAATTCCTGGATCGTAGGGTAGCTCTATTTTTAACTTCCTGAGGAACCTCCATTCTGTTTTCCAAAGTGGCTGCACCAGCTTGCATTCCCACCAACAGTGTAGGAGGGTTCCCCTTTCTCCACATCCTCGCCAACATCTGTCGTTCCCTGACTTGTTCATTTTAGCCATTCTAACTGGTGTGAGGTGGTATCTCATTGAGGTTTTGATTTGGATTTCCCTGATGCCAAGTGATGTTGAGCACTTTTTCATCTGTCTGTTGGCCATTTGGATGTCTTCTTTGGAAAAATGTCTGTTCATGTCTTCTGACCATTTCTTGACTGGATTATTTGTTTTTTGGGTGTTGAGTTTGAGAAGTTCTTTATAGATCTTGGATACCAGCCCTTTACCTGTATGTCATTTGCAAATATCTTCTCCCATTCCGTAGGTTGCCTTTTAGTTTTGTTGACTGTTCCCCTGCCATGCAGAAGTGTTTTATCTTGACAAAGTCCCAATAGCTCATTTTTGCTTTTGTTTCCCTTGCCTTTAGAGATGTGTCTTGCAAGAAGTTGTTGCAGCCAAGGTCGAAGAGGTTACTCCCTGTGTTCTCCTCTATGATTTTGATGGATTTCTGTCTCACATTTAGGTCTTTAATCCATTTCCAGTTTATCTTTGTGTATGGTGTAAGAGAATGGTCCAGTCTCATTATTCTGCATGTGGCTGTCTGATTTTCCCAGCACCATTTGTTGAAAAGACTATCTGTTTTCCATTGGATATTCTTTCCTGCTTTGTCAAAGATTAGTTAACCATAAAGTTGAAGGTCCATTTCTGGGTTCTGTATTCTGTTCCATTGATCTATGTGTCTGTTTTTGTGCCAGTACCATGCTGTCTTGATGATCACAGTTTTGTAATATAGCTTGAAGTCAGGCATGTGATGCCCCCGGCTTTGGTTTTCTTTTTCAACATTCTCCTGGTTATTCGGGGTCTTTTCTGGTTCCATACAAATTTTAGGATTATTTGTTCCAGCTCTGTGAAAAATGTCAATGGTATTTTGATAGGGATTGCATTAAATGGGTAGATTGCTCTGGGCAGCATAGACATTTTAACAATGTTTATTCTTCCAATCCATGAGCATGGAATGTTTTTCCATCTCTTTGTGTCTTCCTCAATTTCTTTCATAAGTGTTCTGTAGTTTCTAGAGTATGTATCTTCTTTTTTAATGGTAGCAGTGGGATCCATTATATGGTCTAAAGTCATCTTGAAGCAAATCCCCTGTGATTGAATATTGGGATGTTTCTACCTTTATTCAACCAGAATGAATTTCTAAGGGAAGGCATTGCTAGGTGGGAGTGTTTGTAGTCAGTATCATTAAATGGAAATGTTAGTCTTTCATCTTCAAAATCTACAAGGCTCAGATAATCATTCTGTCCCCACTTCCTGGGGATGAGCAATTGCCTCATGTCACCTTGTATACCTGCCTCTCTCAAGGCCTCAGACCACCTTCTCCTCACAGAGTTTCTGCAACCTGACCCTTGTTCATCTAGTAGTTTTATCTAGTACCTTTCATTTTGTAGTTTTGTTTAAGGATGATTCTTGGTTGCATCAGTTATTTCATTTGGGGATGGAAAAATGGTATTTTTCTAATTCTATCACTTTGTCTTTAACTGGTTTTTAAAAACACAGCACTAGACAAGGAGAGAGACCTTTCCCGGAATCAACAGTTCAATAAAGTAAAAATATCAAGCCCGACCTCTGAGAGAGTGGCCAAATTTGCTTTCATGAAATGAGCCTGACAGCAGTCAAGATCTCTCTAGGAAAGAGGCAGTGCCTTTCAGTCTGTCTGGCCATGGCGCTTGAGTTTGTTTCACAGTGTGGTTACCATTAAATAAGGATTTGGCCAAATTAGGCAGAAAGTACTCAGTTGAATTCCCCATTGAGTGAAGTGGACCAAGGACAAACCCAGAATATTAAATATTAATTTAAGTCAAATAACAATGTCTTAAGAAAATGTTGAAGCTTTGTGTAAGAGGCATAGATACATATGCACATCCATGCACTGAACCAGCTTTACTCCTATGTGTGCTAAGGAGAACGCCCTGGCAGGTAAAGCAGGGATGAGTAGGGTTGTTGAGGTATATGACTGACTTTTCTCACATTCAATAATTTGAGAAAACAATCACTGCAGTTATTACAAATCAAGGACTCTTAGCACCAACAATTTTTATCAAAAAATCCAAATATGCATAATGTTTGAATTCCAGGTATGACAAGCTGATAGGGGAAGGTTTCTTTAAGCAGAGTATAACCTGAACAATTTTAGGTGTCCTGAGTGTAGAAGACCTTTTCCTATTAAATTTTGTTGTCAAATTAATGTAGTCTTCAAAAAGAGCACATTCTACTTTCTTACATTTTTTAAAAATTGTGTCTGGATGTGCATAAAACTTAACCACCATTGCATCATTTAACAAAATCTTCACTGAGGACCTACTATGTGCTGTTCCTCCCACGAAATGTTACTGTTGACTTATTTAAATCTGTAGACAAACAAGTTTTGCCAATCACCTTGCGCTGTTGTATTTCTTAGGTTTGTTGAGTACTCTCTTTTTTTATCTATTTTTCCACGCTATTGACTTATTGAAGTCAATTGTCCTATAGAATATCCTAGAAACAACATGGTTTTCTATATTTGCCTGTTTGCTTTCACATGGTGGTATTTAACTTCTTCCTCTACCTTCTGTATTCCCTGTCAACTGTAAGTTAACTCTTAAAGTTTGAATAATTTCTAATTCAATATTTTGGCAAAAACACTTCTTTTGTAGTCTCTAGGTACTTCATACTATCTCAGATCATTGCTGATAAGGTTGATTCGTGTTTCAGGAAGTGGCTGCCCTATTATCTCTGCCTGGGAAAGGTCTCACACTACCTTTTTTCTGGTAGTTTTGTCCCTTGATAATTGTTATCTGAATGAGTTCTTTTTTTTAAGATTTTATTTATATATTTATTAGACAGAGAGAGAGCACAAGCAGGGGGAGTGGTAGAGGGAGAAGCAGACTCCCCGGCGAGCAGGGAGCCCGACGTGGGGCTCAATCTTAGGACCCTGAGACCATGACCTGAGCCGAAGGCAGACGTGTAACTGACTGAGCCACCCAGGGGCTCCATCTGAATGAGTTATTTCATGCAGGGGTTGTAAAATGGCGCTTTTAGTAATTCTCCCACTCATCTTCATTTTGCAAATTCTTCAGTAAAGAACCTGTTTTTCCCCCCAAAACTAAGGGTATTTGGTTACTCTGAAATATAGTTTGTGCAGGAAAAGCAAGCTAAATGCCTGAATCTTTTCCCTTAATTGCTGATTTTCAGAGTCAGGTGTTAGCCTGATCTTTTTTTTAAAAAAAGTTAAATTGGATCATGACTATCCTATCCTTGTGTAAAACCCTTCAAAGATCTCCATTGTCCTGCAAATCAAATTCAAGATGAATAGCCCATGTCTATCTATCTTGCCTCATCAGACCCTCCCCTTTTCCTGCATAGTGGCCACACTGGATTCCTTTCAGTTCTCCAGACTCCTCAAGCTCTTCCCTTCCCTTACATCTGCACATGAACTGTTCCTTCTGTGTGGATGCTTCTTTCTGCCCAAAACATGGTTGGTTCCTTCTCAACTACAGGTCATAGCTTAAAGGACACCTTCACAGAGAGGTCTTTGCTGGTGGTCCAGCTAAAGTAGGTATCCTTCCTCCAATGTTGTCTAATCCAGACACTGGTCATTATCATCCTAGCATTTGCCAGTTAAAAAAAAAATTGGAGGGAGGGGTCAACTTTCTGTTGTCTGTCTCCCCTCTAGGTGACAGGCTCCATGAAGGCAGGGATCATATTGGTTTTGTTCACAACGCACGTTCCGATGACTGGTCAATGACTGACCATTATTGGCCATCAGAAGGCTTATGTGACAGAGAGGTGAAATAGACACAGTTTATATCTTATCCCTGGGCTTTCAGGCTAATGGGGGACTCTGACAAGCAGGTAATTTTCATATATGGTGATAAGTGCAGTGATAGGGGAGGTATAGGATGATAAATGAGAGGACACTGGAGGCATACCTGATGTGGGTTTGGGGTTATAAAAGAAGGCTTCCTGGAGACAGTGGAATATAAGCTGAGCCCTGTGGGGTGAGTAGGAGTTGGCTAGGAAAAGATCCCAAGAAATGGTTAAATGCAAAGATAAGTGAGAGAATGGATGGGACTTTGCCTTTGATTAGATGTGGGCATCTAATCAAAGGAAATCCAGCTTGGTAGGGGATGGCGTCATTCAACAAAATAAGGATCCTTGGAGGAGAAATGGGGATGAGAGGACAATATGGAATCCAGTTTGGAACACTGCAAATTTGAGGTGCCCCTGAGACATCCAAGTAGAGGCAATTGAATATATGGATCTGGGAGAGGCATGTGAGCTGAAATCTAGATTAAGGAGGCAGAAGTACCCATAGATTGTAATAAAAGCAACGGAAGTGGATGAAGAAGCTCCGAATTTTATTTTTTTATTTTTTAAAGATTTATTTATTTATTTTAGGGGGGAGGGGCTGAAGGAGAGGGAGAGAGAGAATCTCAAGCTGACTCCCCGATGAGCATGCAGCCTAACTCAAGTGTATGATCTCAAAACCCTGGGATCAGGACCTGAGCCAAAATCAAGAAAAGCAGCTCACCCGACCGAGTCACCCAGGTGCCCCTGAGAGGATTTTAAAGTTTACAGAGCATTTCCAGCCATTCGGATCCTCATGACAGCCTATAAGGGGACGAAGACAGATATCATTAACCTCTTTTGAAGATGAGAAAGTCAAACCTCAATAACATCAAAAGATAATATCATATAAATCATAGCTAATAAGTGATAGAACTATTACCCTTTGTCTCTTTATTCTTGTATTATATTGCATTCACCTTGCCAGAGACTAACAAGAACTATTATCAGATTTTCTAGCCAGCATTTTTCAGTCTTATGCTCCTTACTCTTTTTTGTGTGTGTGATTAAAAAAAAAAAATCATACAAGACATGAAGTCATCATAAAATACCATCTTAATCATTTTTAAGTGCACAGTTTCTCTGAGACCATGCTTTCAATTCTGCTGGATATATACCCAGAAATGGGATTGCTGGATCATATCGTCATTCTCTTTTTAATTTTTTGAAGAACCATCACATTGTCTTCCAGAGTGCCTGCCCCATTTCACATCCGCCCAATGGAGCACAAGTGTTCCCTTTGCTCCACATCCTTGCCAACTCTTGCTGTTTTCTGCTCTCTTGACAAGCCATCCTAACGGGTATGAGGTGGTATCTCACTGTGGCTGCTTGTTACTCTTTTCTTACCTTGTTTGAGTATCTTTTCTTGTACAGAGAAATACTATAACAGAAATTGTGGACAAAGCGTTAGATCACTCAGATGGAGAACAATTGACCATATAACTTCACAAGCAAAATTTAACTTACTGAAAATAGTATCATATGCTGCATAGGAATATTATCTTTGGGAACAGCCTTATCAATTGTGGACTAGTTACTTTTCTTCTTATACCAACTGTCAGTAATAATACTTTTTCATACATTTCTAATGATTAAATAAGATGTCCGTAAAGTGCTCTCCACAATTTGCAGCACATGAGAAGTACTCACTGAAGGATGGTTATCATTGGGGCACCTGCGTGGCCCAGTCGTTAACCGTCTGCCTTCAGCTCAGGTCCTGAACCCAGGGTCCTGGGATCGAGCCCCGCATCAGGCTCCCTGCTCAGCAGGAAGCCTGCTTCTCCCACTCCCCCTGCTTGTGCTCCCTCTCTCGCTGTATCTCTCTCTGTGTCAAATAAATAAATAAAATCTTTAAAAAAAGAAAAAAAAAGAATGGTTATCATTATTCGTTGAAATTTATAGCAACTGTGCATTTCCTTTTACCAAACTGGTAACTCGCAATCAGGAATGTGGCTGGTTTGGAATAACCTTGTTCTTAGCGAATCCCTCCTGGTCCCTGTGATCATCACATCAATTTGTCAGACGGCTTATTGAATAATGTATACTAGCATTTTGTTTTCCCTTTCCAAAATGAGACTTTTGCAACATCTTTCATCTTCAGACACATCTTTTCTGGTTGACACAGGTAAGGTACATTAGTCAAATATTTACATTCCTGATACAATCTTACTAAGACATCCTCAGAAATTTTGACTGCTTCGTACATAGATAAATAATGCTGTTAGGTCACTTTGGGGTTTTTTTTGTTCGTTTTTTTGTTGGGGTTTTTGTTGTTGTTGTTGTTGTTGTTTTGTTTTGTTTTTGAAGCCACGGCCAGTAACCCCTTGTCAGTTGAGATATAACATTGCAGTTTTCAAAATGCTTAAGATCTCAAATTCTAACTGAAGCGAACGCTTTCCTTCATATGCAAACAATAGTGAACTGGTTGGTTCAAAAAATATAAAAATCAATGAGAAAGATTTAAGGGAGCAATTAATGAGATAATGTCTAGAATGCAGTTTGAGCCCCTGGGAAGAAATGTTTTTATATCCACAAAGCAGTTCTACCATTATGTTTTTTCATGAGCCATAAATACAGTTGAATTCTTCTGTGAAATCAGTGCCTGGAGGTAGGGTAAAGGAAGAGTCAATATTTGGTCTCTATGTGGCATAGAGAGGTTTGTTCATATATATTTGAATATTTATTTGCAATTACTAATCGAGTACAAAATCTTTTTTTGAAAGCATTTGACTAATCTCAGTTTAAAGAAAAAATGACTTCTGGCAATCACCTTCATTGTTACCCTTGAAACTCAGGACTTTTCTATTGTTTTAAAATTGGACTGTCATATTTAGGTTGGCTTTAAGTCATTTCGGGAAGATTCCGAAGAGTTTTATTTCTACCTTCATCTATTTCGTTATTGACTTTGTGATTTATTTAAAGAACAGTGGATTTCTTTACACAATCCATCCCCTTATCTAGGACACTGTCTCCAAGTTACAGTTAAGTCCAGAAAAGCTAAACTAGATGCCCTTCCTAAATCCAAAATGACTGTGCCTGGTTGTCCTTACATTTGCTTAAAAACAAAGCAAAGACCATAAAGAATTTTACAATAGCACTGGTTCTAAAATATGGAAAATTTGAATACTTTCATCTCTTCAGATGAATAGAAAAGCTGGAAAGGATGAACAAGTCATATAATCTTGAGAGGCTATATTCTAGAATAGTGCTTCTCAAATTTGAATGAGCGTAGCAATCACCTAGAGATCTCCTTAAAAAGCAAATCATGATTCAGTAGGGTCAGGGTAGGGCCTGAAATTCTGCATTTCTCACAAACTCCCAGGTGATGACAAAGCTTTTGATTCATGAACCAAACTTTAAGTGCAAGGATTTAGAATATTTTGAAATACTGATATGAGAGGTGGCATTGCTGGAACTGAGCTTGGAAATTATGAAGGTGGACATACTAAATGAAGCTTTATGTCAGAAGTTAGAATATATTCAAAAGTGAGTTTTCAACAGATGGAAATTAGAGCAGATTATTTGCCAAATTATCCCTTTGAAAGTGCATCTATTAAGTGTTAATATAGACATTGAAAAGAGAATTTGTTACTCCTGAAACTCAATACAAAGATTTTAATGGACCACACAGATGCCTAGTTTTGGAAGCATAACATGTGCTTATTTGGAAGTAGAAATAATGGCTGGTTATGTTAATATTTTATAGAGAATCCCTACCAACTGATTGTTTGTTGTCATTTTTGTTGTTTTTGCAACATACCAATTTCCCCTTTGAGCAGACTTTCTTCTCACGTAATTAATTTTTCTGTTTGTTTAAAATTCTCACCCCCTCCGCATTATTGAAATATAATTGACATCAAGCTTTGTGTAAGTTTGAGGTGTACAGTGTGTTGATTTGATAGACATATAATGTAAAATGGCATCATGTCACATAATTACTTTCTTTTTTTGTGTGGTGAGAATATTTAAGATCTATTCTCTTAGCAAATTTTAAGTTTGTAATACAGTATTATTAACTATAATCATTATTACCAGTTTATTAAAGGCTAGGCTAAAGGATACAGATGAGTTGCCAGATGAAGATATATATAGGGCGAGATCTGGGACAGTCCCAAATGCAGGAGCTTCTGTCCCCCATAGAGTTGGGGTGCATCACCCTCCCAGTGTGGATATATTTGCCCACCTGGAAGCTCTCTGAACCTGGAAGCTCTCTGAGCTACTGAGATTTTATGGAGGCTTCCTCACATGGGTATGATGGACCACTAACTCCATTTTCAGCCCCTTGCCCCTCTTTGGAGGATGGGGAGGGGAGAGGCTGAATGTTCCAAGCTTCTGATCCTGGCTTGGTCTTTCTGGTGGCCACCTCCCATCCAGGAGCCACCAGGAACCCACCTCGAGTCGCCTCAATAGAACAAAATATGTTCCTGGCACTCTAATCAGCAATTTATGAGAGTTTGAGGAGCCCTATGTCAGGAATGCAGTCAAAGACATTCCAGTGCTCTTATCACTTAGGAAATGATGAGGATTTTAGAAGCTCTGTGCCAGGAACTGGAGCAGAGACCAATATGTATATGTTCTGTTATCTCAGAATAATATATAATTTTTTATACTATATCTTAAGCATTCTCCACACTTTAGTAGATACATCAGGATTTATCCAACTATTTCCTTTTGTCGACAATTCAGTAGCTTATAGTTTTACAAAATATTATAGACTTTTTGCAGTATTGAGATATTTTACGGTGTTTTGGACATTTCCTTGGCATACTGTTTCAGTAGTGGTGTTGATAGGGCATATTTTCAGAGATGTCTTATATTTGCTAAATGATTGGCTAAAATGAACACTATTATCACCCTGACGTATATTGACAATTGGTTTCCTACAAGACTGCACCAATTTTCATGTCACCCGCAGAATGAGACAGCCCCAGTTTTAGGCTCAGATGTCACTTCTACTATGATGCCCTCTGATGCCCTAAACTAGTCCACGGCCACCCCGATGCTCCACCCCATGCCACCTTCTTTTCATTTCTTTTCTGACACTGAAGACTATCTAAAATTATCTCACTTGATGTGTAATCTTGCATGTTGTTTGTCTCTCCCCTTCAGAGGATAGGCTCCATTACAGTAACCATCTTGTGTATGTTGCTTCCTGGCTAGCACATTGTAGACACTCAGAAGACATTTAATGTGTGAATCCATTCTGCCTGACTGGTAGAGAAAAAACGATATTCTTGGCACTTCTAACTTACATTTAAAAAAAAATGGCTGACTTCATTAGTAATTTATTGTTAGTTGTTCAAGTCCCTTTCGTGAACTGTTTCTTTAAGTCAATCCAAATGCAAATCTGGCCACGAACATGCAACATAAGATATACAAGCTAGCTGGACTGGAGCTCAGAATGTAGACTATCTTCCTGAAACACATGTGCCTGTGTATATGGAAGATATACATATTAATCAAAATGACCGGGTTTGTAAGGCCATGGATGGATGCAATGGACATCAAGGAAGAAAAGGTTGCACATCCAAATGAGCTTGAAAACATGAGATGTTTTCAAATCACTACCACCAGAGGGAGGAAGGGAAGAAGATTTTGTCTCCCAGGATATGTTTGGCAATGTCTGGGGACATTTTCGTTTGGGAGGGGAGGTGCTAGGCCATCTATTGGGTAGGGGCCAGGGACTCCTCCCCTGCCAACACAGAAACCCTGGTCTAGAGTGAGACACAGGCATCAATATTATTTAAAAGCTTCTCAAAAAATGCAGGTAATGTGCAACCATGATTGAAAACCATTGAAATTTTGGAGAACTGGTTCTCAAATATACATTAGCTGAAGGGTCTTATTAAAATCCCTTGAGAGCATTTAAAAATATGGATTCTCAAAAAAAAATATATGGATTCTCATTTCCTAATTACCACCCTGTCCCTAACGTCTTCACCAGCAGGTCTGAAGTGGGACGGGAGAATCTACAGTTTCCAAAAGCCCTGCAGCTGTGACCACAGACATTGCGAAACCACAGGTGAGTGAAGTGATTACTGGCTTAGGTGGGAGGGGTTATCAATTGCCCTCAGGTGCATGCTTTTAGGAGCATCCCTACTTGATTTGGGCCAGAGAGTTAAAGACTCAGTGATTTCTGCTGTAACCATGGACACACCCCAAGCTGTTGGAAGTTGGAGGAACCGCTCTGGCCTGTGTGTTTTCAGGACTGCAAGCCTGCTGGCCTGGGTGGCATGGGAACCTAGAGACAGGAGGAATGGAGACTATATTTGTGTTGTTCAAATAACGTGTCTGCAAGGCCCAATCAGCTCTGCCACTAAGCAGGGAGCCTCTGGCTCCCTTTCTTTGTCTGCATTGGACACCCTGGAACCAGAAGCTTCTGAAAGCAGATGAAAAGGTAAGACCACTCGGAAAGTGGCTTGTTCCAATTTACCCCCAGCGCTCAAACTAGGATTCTAACAAAGGAGCTAATCCTTTGCATGACCCCTGCCCCTAGCTACCTTTTCCGCCTATTCTGTCCCTAGTGTGGAGTGTATTGAAAGATAGCTTTCAAATTGGACTTTAGGCTTCCAGACTCCCCACAGAGTTCTCAGTTGCACTGTATTTGGTATGTTATCTGGGTCATCCAAGTGCTTGAGCTCACTTATAATTTATAAGCAGAGGTGCCTTCTTACCCCCTTCAAAATCACTGGAGCTGGGCGGATCTCAGCAGAGTCTGGCTGCCCGCAGCACCTCCTTCCCCAGGTTAGGAGTGAAGAAATGGCACTTTGATGCATGCTCGTCGTGGTTTATTGATCCTATTAACATTATCTTGGGAAAATCAATGTTTCAGTCTTGCAGGAGACATGTAAATAAAGTGATAAAAAATAAACCAAGGCCAATTGTTTCCTGATGGAAAAATGAGAGGTGAATTAAAACAATTTATGTCAGTAGCAGAGGGATAATTTTGAGCTCCCAAGGATTCAGGAGGGGGGGAAAGTGAAGCTTTTTTTTGGAAACAGCGGAGACAGCTATGCAGCTTGGGGGTCATCCCCATCCCACCCGTGGGGTCTACTGGTTGGTAGTACTGTTGCTTGGTCTTTGTGCTTTGGTCTAATTGAAACCAACTTCTTTATTCAGTTTTCCTATCAGTTTTGTCTTAAAAAAGGATAAAGCTTTGTCCCAACGGACTTACCTAACTAATAGGAGACACAAGTAATGATAAGAAGGTTCATAACAATCAGTTCTTCTGCATATTTATTCATTTATTCCACAATATTTTGTTGAACACTTACTCTGTATCAGGTATGGTTTCTAGGTCTTGGGTTTCAGTATAACCAAGACAGACCATTCCATGCCCTCTTGGAATGTAACAGGTTGGAGGACAGAAGGTAAACAAATGGTGTCAAATAATTAATACAATGAGGAAAGAAGC
>NW_027397077.1:22592389-22605724 GCF_003265705.2 Callorhinus ursinus | reverse complement strand
ATTAATACAATGAGGAAAGAAGCAGAATAAAATGATAGCAAGAGAAAACCTTCTAAAGAAAGACCTTTATACAGGCAGGTCAGGGAAAGTCTCTCTGAGACGGTGTCTAAGCAGAGACCTGGATCAAGAGCCATTTTTATGGCAAAACATACTGTATTCCCAGTAATGATCTCGTTCGGGAGGCCACCAAGTATGTTGGAAAAAGCCTGACGTTTGAAAGGAATCCTGGGATTACGATCGTGGCTGCACTTGTGATTAAGTCTATGATGCTGGGAAGGTAAGTAGTCTGTGTATTCTGACTCCCCAGGTGGAAGTGGGAAATATGGTGGTGTACCCGATAGGATGGTTTAGAGTCTAACATTTGAGACACAGTAGACTTGAACGTTGGAGGCCCTTGGCCAATGTTCCCTTCTACAATGCTGGGGATGCTGGGTGATAGATAGGCATTCATTCAGTCAGTCATGCATGTGTTTGAGCACCTGCTGCATACTGGGCACCCTGAGGAGTACTGCAGAGAAGAAAGCAAGCACAGTATCTGATCCTAAGCGTGTCTTTAGTAGAATATGTTCTGCAATAGCTTAGTGTTTTAGGACTACACATCCTGGAACCGAGCATGTGGGTGCAGATCTCCGGTCCTTCCACTCGGTAGCACCATGAGCTTGGCAAGTACTTTAACTTCTCCATGGTTCCATTTTCCTCATCTGGAAAAGAGGATAATAATAATGCCTACCACATAAAGTGGCTAGGATAATAAAACGTGACTATGGAAAAACATTTAGAATGGAGTCTCACACATGATGAGTACCGGATGAGTGTTCCAAAATTAAAAATAAAATGCCCCGTGAATGGTGCTATCCTGTGAAGGAGGCATGCTAACCTTCCACCTTGTTCCACATGCTGTTGGGTGATCTTCCTGTGTCCCCTCACTGAACCTTCTCAGCAGCTCATAGGACAGATGAGGAAAGGGGGACTTAGAAGCAGTTAAAGACTTTGCCCCAAAGTAGCATGCCTGGTAAGTGGAGGAACTGGAGGTTTAAACTAAGTTTAACTGTGAAACCTCCTCCGGATCCATAGTAAGCCCAGGAACTGTTATTCAACCTGCAGAGATGAGTGGAGTTGGATCCCGTCCTGACAGGTTTTAAAAGGAGAGATTGAGCTACCACCGGGTTTTATGGCAGGGATAGGATCTCCCCTCGCACAATGAACCCAAATGCAGGATCCCCAGAGCTAAGTGTAGAACAGCTCTGCTGTGCTGCTGGTAGAATTTAATGCAGGAAACGGTTATTAAATGATTCTATATCCAAAAAGAGCAAAATCATTCCTCATGTGTTAGACCAGAAAACATGGTTCTCTCCAAGAAATGCTAAGGATATTCTCTAGGACTGGTAAACTGGAGAGAAACTTTTTCAAATGAACTTTTTTGGGGAATAATTTTAGATTTATAGAAAAAGTTGTGAGGATAGTACAAATGTTCCCATGTATCTTTCATCCAGCTTTCCCTAAAATGGTAACATCTCAGACCTACCAAGTACATTTGATACATTATTATTAGTTAATGTACAGACTTGATTTGGATTTCACCAGTTTCTACACTAATATCCTTTATCTGGGATCCATTTAAGATAGCAAGTTTTATTTAGAAAATCCCCTTTTAAACTTAAGAAAATTTAACTTGTGTCCCTCTGTAAGTATTGCATGCTGACCAAGGGGTAAAAAGATACTGCCTCTCAATTCCTGGTTTCTTTGATTACTTTGGAAAGGAGGCCTCTGAGCTTTGAATGGCACGGTCCTTACACAGATTTGTTTCCTAGGCTGAAAAAAAGGAACAATCAATCCTATAGGATAACCTCTAAATTTCTTCATGACAGCAAAGAGTCATAGATTCAGTGGGAAAAATATGCCTACATTACCTTTTTTGATTTATTGACCTGGTATCTCAAAGACAAAAAGTTTATCTAGTTGTAATGTGTTAGTTGACCCCTCCCAAGATAGATTTCACCTTTAGTTTTAATGCATACCTCCTGAAATTATCCCATTCTGTGTGGGGGGGGGGGGTTTCTCCAAATGCGGGTTATTTTAAGGGGGAATGAAATAATACTAGAGAGAGCAAACCAAAAGATCTTTATGAGTTTCATTTTTATTTTTATAACAATTTCATCTGAAATGTTGGTTAAATTAAATACATAATGTGATCCTGGTGTATTTGCATTCAAGCAATAGCTTTTTGGTTTGTTTTTAACAGAGATCTCGCTGACCTTGGAGACATCAGAAAGATTGCTTTTACATGGGTGAATGGTCGGGGTATTTCTCTAGTGTATTAGTGCAGGAGTGCGTTGGTCTCCTCACCAATATGGGGCTGTTTCTTTTTAAGCTCTCGTGTATTTGTGGAGTAAAGGTAAAACACAAAGCAACTTTTATTCATGCCTAAGCTTCTAGGTGTTTTCTTTGCAATAAGAAGCTCAGGGGACAGGTTACCATTTGAGAATCCGTGCAATTTCTTCCTGAGTCATTTTTTGACTACATTTTTTTTTTACTACTTAGCTCTTCAAGTGCTGCCTAGGTAGGAATCTGTCATTGTTTATCTGAACATGTAAAGTTGTTCTTGTTCGGTAGAACTTGAGGAGTTCTTGCCTGCACTAGTGAAGATCATTAAGGTAGACTCTCTCTTATTCTAACTTGTAAGCAGTTGTTTTGAAAAGTAAAAAAAGAAATAATAATAAAGGCGTGGAGACGAGTCAAATTGGAAATGATAATCCAAACCACCACTGCTTGATGATTTCACTTCCCTTTAGTGAGTTCCCCATCTGTTAGAGTTAATACTCCGTGTCAGCACGGAGACCCCTGGCTATGTAGTCTGAGAGTTACTACATCTTTGAGGATGTGCCCATCTACACCTGTGACACCAGCTGAGTTGCACATTCTTTATGCCTCAATACATGACTAACAATCCTCTACCTCTTCAGCTTTATTCCTCCATTCCCACAACATCCAATGCTTTTCCTTCTATCTCTGCATGTAAAGTTCTTTTTGTTTCCCAGGGGTCAGTTAAGATCCTTTCCTTAATTCAACCCGTTCACCCCTCCCAAAGAAGAAGTGTTTATGATCTAAACCTGCATTCTCAGCAGGAGCAATATTATCCTAAGGGAGCAAAAATTGGTTTGTGGTTGGAGGGGAGTATAAAAGTCTTAATCTTTTTAGGTATAAAATACAGATATGCACACAGTACATGAACAGAGACTTAAGTCTTGCCACTAAAATTTTATGAGGGAGGTAATTAGGAAAAACATGTGAAAAGGCTCTTAGAGGGACAACAATGAAAAACACCTTGAGAAGCACTGGTAGAGCCTACTCCTTGAGTGTTCAGGGTTTCCAGCGGCCGGACTCATCTCTGGCAGCTGTGTCCTCTTGGTTCCCTAAGCACATAGAACAAGAGAAGCAGATAAGAGGTAATAGTGGCTACTCTGTTGGAATCAGGCAGTGCCCATCCCACGATCTTCCCATCACCGTGGCAGAAAGAACGGTTTTTGATCTTAAATGGGAGTTTTTTCTGCCCTTTTGTACTTTACAAAACCATCCGTAAATTTATCATTGTGTTTGAAGATTCCAAGGTAACAATTCTTTTAGTTATTTGTTTCTATTTATGGAAATATCAAACAAAATGGGAAAGGAGGACTGTTCTGTAACAACTCTGGGGAGCAACCAGAACTGAGAGAAAATTCATCCTGTAAGTATGAAAGCCACAGGGAGGAGTGGGAGAGACCTTGTTTGGTTGTAGTCACATCTAAGCCCCACTATCCTTGAGCCACCTCCCTGGAGGGCTGGGGGAAAAAATGAAATACTCACCTAGCCATTCTTTCAGCCAGAAGTATTCATGTGACAGATCTAATAGAAAGTTGCTGACAGTAAGGATGGAAGTTCTGGGAAAGTTTTCACTTATTTACTAAAAAAAATCAAGTATACTTGTCTCTCTTCCTAGTCTTCTGTCTTGGAATGCAAATACACTGTCACTGTCATGACTTGGCCGCCACCTTGTAATCATGAGGCAGCAAACCCAAGGACAAAACCCAGCATGCTGTGGATGACAGAATGGGGGGAAAAAAGAGAGGCGGGGTCTCTGGTGACCTCACCGAATCGCTAAACCAGTGACAGCAGCTTCCCTGTAGTTCCA
Source organism: Callorhinus ursinus (assembly GCF_003265705.2). Lineage (NCBI taxonomy): Eukaryota > Metazoa > Chordata > Mammalia > Carnivora > Otariidae > Callorhinus > Callorhinus ursinus. The sequence goes on along the minus strand of NW_027397077.1, from coordinate 22,601,556 downwards.
TGGGATAATACATGTCTATCCTACCTAAGTCACACTTGGTTGGATTTTCTATTTATTACCTGGAGCTAAATGCATTCCTAACTGATAGAGGACATAGTGTCAGATGATGAAAGAGAGAGACACAGACATTTGCTATCCTGCCCTCTAAATCCGAGTGAATATTAATCCTCCAAGTTATTTCTGTAACATCAACCTTAGCTCACTAATATTCCTTGACAAGGAGCAGATCCTTGTTTGCCGTTACTATGTGTCTTTCATCTCAGAGTGATTCCAAGCTCTGGAAGGTGGAAAGCCAAGTCTTTACAGACAAATGTCTGATCATCTTACCCACTGATACTGCTTTTGTGTTCTGCATACTCGGCCCCTAGGTGTCCTCAAGTCTCTGAGATAACTATACTAACAACCCCTGGTCTAGTCTGGTAGGAAAGAGAAACAAACTTGCCTCCGTCACTGTACCCTCCATGGTCTGTGCTCGCTCCTCCATTAAACAAAACCTCACAGGGAAAAGTCAACACAGAATGAAGACAAACTTTTGCAATGTCCTACCGAGCAGTTTAATTCTCCTGACCTCAGTTGAACACCTGGCCACTCCAGTAAGGTTTTGCCTTTGCAGAATCCAATGTCCCACTGAAGGGCCAATTTTTCTCTATACAAGAGCTATCTATGACCCCTAATAGAGAAACTGCTGGTAGTTTTTAAATAGCTTTTTGTCCCCACTGTGTAAATACATATTTCAGAACTATTGACATTTAGCCTCAGTTACTATGCTTTAACACTTATGGAAGTATGTCTTTATTATGAATATATTTTATTCGGTGGATTCATGGTTAAGATTATAGACTTTAGGGTCATCTTTTTGTTGTAAGAAATTTAAAAAATAAAGAAAACAAAAAGGAAGGAGATAAAAATTAACTATGCTACTCTTACCTACAGTTGATGTCTAGAGACAAAATTTGTTTTTATGCATATGTTTGTGTGTATATATATATATGAGTTTATACATACAGTAAAGGAAGAATTCTACATATATATGTACATTATATATATAAAGATTTCAATGTGATAACCACATATATATTTAACATACGTTTACATTTTGCATTTCACTCAGTATTCCTTGACATTTTTTAACAATGGCGTAGAATTTCATTTTACAGAAATGTAATTTATATTTTAAAAAAGCTCAATATTAGACATTAAATTTTCTTCTCTTTTCATTAATATAAATATTGCTATAGGGAATACTTTTGTAGATAAATCTTTGGGCATGCTTTAGGTCATTTTAAATAAATTTGCTAGGATTTCATAGCAAATTGAAACCTGGAATTAATGAGAATACAGTCTCTTATTTATATTCAACCATATCAATAGAATGTTATTCTAAGGTAATGTCACTCTATACTGAGGTGATCAATCCAATTTTAGAATACCAGAATGTCAATATTTCTGTGTTCTTTAGTTTCTGAACTTTCAGACCCCTTTAGATCAAACCAGTCTGTGCTCAATAAGCTTTAATGATCATTTTGTACTTAACCAAGAGACCCTATTGCCAGATAACAAAGTAACTAAGTTTCTGTTGAGATTCCCTGATTTGGTACATTTAAATGATGGGAGCTTCATTTTCCAGGCAGTTTGATCAGCAAGATTGTCAGTGCACAGAGATGCATTTCTGCATTAATGTTATTTTATGTCTATTAGGCAGTAATGAGTTTTTTATAATTGGTTTATAACTCATTTCACATTCATCAAATTATTAATGAGAGAGAGAATCCTGGATTTGGCAGCAAAACAGTAATAATGTTACACATAGCAGACCCAGAGAGGGAAAATTTTGGTTAAGTCAGGTTTTTGTAAGCAATGCTACTTGTTACTTTGTTCCAAGTGGGACGCAGAATCATACTTATATTTTTAATCATTCTTTATAATTACAATAAAAATCCATTTTCATGGGGCGCCTGGGTGGCTCAGTCAGTTAAGCCTCTGACTCTTGATTTCGGCTCAGGTCATGATCTCAGGGTCATGAAATCGAGCCCCAAGTCAGCTCTGCGCTCAGCACAGACTCTGCATGAGAGTCTCTCCCTCTCCCGCCACTTGGCAATCTCTCTCTCTATATAAAAATAAATAAATAAATAAATCTTTTTTTAAAAAACTTGACAATATAGGAAAATATGAAGCAGGAAATAAAAATTAACCATAACCTCAGGTAAGTGATTAATATAGCACATTTCCTCCAAGTCATTTTTCTGTACCTACTGAAGTTTAAATTATAAATGCTATTTTTTATTCATCATTATCATAACCACTGCTGCATATCATTACAAATTCTTTTTAAAAAACCATTAATAGTTGTGTAATATCCCAGTGATAAATGTGCCATCAGTTAATTTTTCTATTGAGAGACATTCAGACTTCTTAAAAAAATATTTCACTACCAAGAATAATTCTGAGATGAGTATCTTTGAACTTCTTGTCAAAATATCGAACTAATTTTCTAGGGTAGATTTCCTAAAGTGGAATTACTAGATCAGAGAGTATGAACTTTAATAAGCTTCATGTAACACATTGCCAGATTGCTTTCCAAAAGAATTCACACCCCTCCATCAGGATAAAAGAATACCTGTAACAACATACCCAAGTCAGCAATGTTTTTTTTTTTTTCAATTTTGACTCACTTAATATACAAAATATTTTATTAGCATTGCAAGTAAACATTTCCATAGGTTTATTGGTTATTTGTGTTCTATGAAATACAAGTTATGTCCTTCTGAAAACAAAAATTTCACTGTAGTGGAAGGAGATATTGAAAAATGCTTGCTTGATAACTGAAATTAACTTTAGTGTTAATTATACACATACTCTACTATCTGGACTACTCCAGTACCACTTATTCTAGATGAATACAGAATTTGAATATTAAAAAAGAAGGCCTAAGTGGCGCCTGGGTGGCCCAGGTGGTTAAGCCTCTGACTCTTGGTTTCAGCTCAGGTCATGATCTCAGGGTTGTGACATCAAGCCCCACATTGGGCTCTGCATTCAGCACAGAGTATGCTTGAGATTCTCCCCCTCTCCCCGCTGTCCCTCTCCCCACTCACATGCTCTCTCTCTCTCTCTCAAATAAAATAAAATCTTATTTAAAAAAACAAACAAACAAACCCGGGTGCCTTGGTGGCTTAGTCGTTAAGTGTCTGTCTTCGGCTCAGGTCATGATCCCAGGGTCCTGGGATCGAGTCCCGCATCGGGCTTCTTGCTCCGCGGGAAGCCTGCTTCTCCCTCTCCCACTCCCCCTGCTGGTGTTCCCTCTCTCGCTGTGTCTCTCTCTGTCAAATAAATAAAAATCTTTAAAAAAAACCAACAGTTCTGAAGGAAATTGCAGAAAAATTTTTTCAGTAAATCTTGAAAAGGAGAAGACCTTGGCAATCAAAACTAGAAGGTATAAAGAAAAAAGTGAGGAAATTTGGCTACAGATTCAAAATTGCATCACAAGTAAAAATACATCCCTGATGGTGCAGAGCAGGGTTATCCTTATGATATTTGCAGAATCCAAATGCGAACCTTCACTCGCCACAACAGACCACAAACTTGTTCACTTAACAGCTAGGCTACCCTCAGCTGTCGGGGTTCTCTAGAACCTCCATTCTTGCTCTGTGAAGTTCTCATGGGCCAGCCTCTTTTGTCTTGATGCTCTGACTTCCATTTCCAAAGTCAGTGCATAGTCCAAGATGACTGCTTCAGCCACAGCCGTATCCTCTACATTCCAGAGGCAGGAAGGAAGGGGGGAGGATGAGTAAAAAGAGGATAAAGGCCATGATCTGATTATTTTTAAGGACAATGCCCCATGAAACTTCCCCATGCATATTATTGGACAGAAATTACAAACCAGGCCACACTCAGTTATGAGCTCATTTAGAATTCGTGGATCCTCTCACTTGGAAAGGATGGAAGAATAGATAATGGGGGGGATAACCAGCAGTCTCCCTGGAACGTAATAAGCATTGTTTTTGTTAGCATCTGTGCCTTTGTATTTCCTGGTAGGTAGGACTGAGGCATTTCATGATCTTCCAAATACACTAATATTGTAGCTAATTCTACCTGTGGCCAGCAGAATTATAGACACTAATATTTAATATTTTAGGGTCCATAGGGGAAAACTGAAAATATTGGGTGTTCTGAGTCAAAATTCACTTCATTACAGCATGACCTGCATAGCAGCATGTTCTAGAAACACATGCAGAACCTTTCAGTTACCCTGCAGCAGAGCCAGACCCTCGCCTCCAGCCAGAGACCGTTCTTTCTGGCCAGTTTGTAAGAATTGAGATACGTAACTGCCAATCTGCCCCTCAGTGATTCTTTTTTTTTTTTTTTTTAAAGTTTGTGACCATCTCACAAATTCTAAGTTCTCGGAAGGCTCCTGGAGCAAATTTCCTCAAGGCCTCAGAAACAGCTCTTGCACAGACTGCTTTGGTTATTTTTTGACTCACCTGATGGTTGCATTACTGAGTATTTTTAGTTTTTTTGTTCTTCCTAGATTCTCCTGTAATGATATTAGATGAAATTATAGAAAATACCAAACTCTGAAAATACTACTAGAGATGCCCTCATTATTGCATTTTAAGGTCACTGGTCTACCTGACTTTTAGATGCTGTTGTCTGGAAGACAGCCCAAATGTGAGGAGTAGAGGGGTGGGGGCAAGGCGGGGGGAAGAAAGGGTGGCAGGTAACGAACAGTAGTGGGAGAACCTTAATCACAACTTCATGAGAAAAAATTTAAGACTTATTTTTCAAGTAGTGTTGTGAACCATTTGCAACATGGTGATGGTGGCTGTCTTTCATCATTAAGTTCCTCTTAGGGAATTTATCAGTCTTTTTCCACGCACATTTTGATACTATTTAGTTCTGCATTTAAATGGCACTGCTCTGAGTACCTAGTTCTAGATAAGATTTCTCCCTTTTAAGTGAAGTTCCACTAGGTTATAAATAGCTAATGGCTCTCCAAACTCCTCTGGTTTACAGGAGAAATAATTTAATGAAGACTCAGATTGCTTTATGTAGCTTTGTTAATGCAAATGAGTAATGTGTATTGATTTTTCATGGTGTAAAAGTCTTTGTATTCATCTTGTGCAAGAGTCTGTTAAAGAATTATTAATGGTGCCTTAATTGCTTTAAGATCTATGCCCTAATTAAAACAGTAAATTCTTTATTACATCTTTATTTTAATTAGATGTACAGAAAGACAATAATTTTTACAAGAAACCCAGTGTAAATTAAAATTACCTCATTTAGAAATGCTTCGCAGCATCTGTAGTGGGGCTAGACAGTGAGGCCGTTAGGAACTTCCTGACGTAAAGCCATGGTGACTCCGCTTCCAACCAAAATTAAGATGCCACGCTGACTGAAATTAATCATCTTAAATGAACTATTTTACACTTTCAGTGAAGTACTATTCATCTATACAAATAAGTTTCTGCTTCTATTTCTATTTCATTTCATTTCTTAAAAGTAAGGATATTTGTTCAAGTTTGGAAAGCTCAGTTCAAGTCGAGAAGGAAAATGAGCTTATTGTCATGGAAATTACCTTACATCAACTTGAGTCCATTTGCTCCTGCAGTTGTGCTTTGTTTCTTCAATTTATAAGACGATGCTTCTTAATAATTTGCCCTAAATGGTGTGTATAGGAGAAGTACCACCAACATCAATAATATCCGCCTTCCGTTTATCATGTTCTTTTCCACCTGCTTTTCTGGCCTTAATTTGTATCAGTAATCAACTGGGGCAATGCTGCTTGTGGATAATGATCGCAGACTTGAAGGGTGGTGGGTAAGTGAACATTAGCTGTGGATCTCTGGCCAGGTATTGTGTTGGGATCTTTCATGATTACAGAATCCCCACAACAACGAGAACCGGCAAAGTAGGACTTCCTTGTCCTAGAGAAAGGAACTGAAGGTTGACAGCCACCACCATTTTGTTCATTTAAACCAGGGGTCAGAAAACTGTAGCCTGTTGGTCATATCCAGGTTGCCACCAGATTTCATAAATCAATGTTTATTGGCGAACAGACATGCCCATTTGTGTAGGTGTTGCCTGTGACTGCTTTCTAGTTAAAATGACAAAGTCGAGGGGTATAGCAGGAAAGACTGACCTGCCAATCCTAAAACAGTAACTGTCTAGCTGTTAAAGAGTTTGCAGACCCCTCGTCTCAACCATGAAACCCAGTACCGCTGCCACACTTGCACTTCTCCCGGTCATCAAATCCCACTGCATAACACTTGTTGTTTAAAGTTATATACCCCCTTTTTCTAGCATACTCTTTGGATTTCCGTTTTTTCCTTCATTTATTTGGATGCTCACTACAGGGGCCTTTTTCCTATGAAGGACATCTCATCTCTCTCTCGAGGAGGCTGAAATAACATCCCTCTAACCGATTTCCCTCTTAGCTGTCATTACTTATTTCATTCTAATCGTGTTATTTAACTCAATCTAGCATTTTGGACCTCAGCTAGTAACATGATGATTATAGCAAAGTATCGCTTCATGTTCCTCTTCTAACCTGAATTTCTTCCCTTAAAATTTCCAATAAGACAATGGTTATCTGACTGCTGGGGGAAAAGTCACAGCCATTCACAGTTGAGAAAAGCCAGCAACTATCCTATAATATAGAAACAGGATAAAAGGAGCACCAAGCCCAATCAGAGACCCTGTCCTTTCCTGCCTGTAGAGAAAAGGGAGGGCATGGAATAGGGAGGGGTATGAGCACTTTAAGACCTATTACTCCCTGGATCCCACAATGCCCTATAGATTCTCTTTTCTCAAAGGCATTGCTTACTCGGCATGAAAGCTGCCTAGCTCCGGATTGACTCTCATCAAGCTCAGTTAGATGGACTAGTTGATTAGATCTCCAAAGGAGGGGCCCAGCCATCCCTATGTGAATAGACCCTGTGGGGATTTATCCACCTGAAGAAGAAGGCCAGGCAAGTTCTAATTAGTCAAAAAATGGTCAAAGGCAGTGAAAATTAGTAACATTCTATGATGGCCAGTAACACATTAAAAATAGAATATTCGTACTGTAGAATACTATGCAAAATAAATCATATTGCAGAAGAAAATGCCATGACAAGGGGACATGGCAGATTCTTTTTAAATTTTTTATTATTTTAATTTTTTTAACATATATTTGTTTCAGAGGTACAGGTCTGTGATTCATAAGTCTTCCACAATTCACAGGGCTCACCATAGCACATACCCTCCGCAATGTCCATCACCCAGCCACCCCATCCCTCCCACCACCACCCCCACTCCAGCAACCCTCAGTTTGTTTCCTGGGATTAAGAGTCTCTTACGGTTTGTCTCCCTCTCTGGTTTCATCTTATTTCATTTTTCCCTCCCTTCCCCTATGATCCTCTGTCTTGTTTCTCAAATTCCTCCATCAGTGAGGTCATATATGCTTATCTTTCTCTGATTGACTTATTTCGCTTAGCATAATACCCTCTAGTTCCATCCACCTCGTTGCAAATGGCAAGATTTTGGGTTTTTTGATGGCTGCATAATGTTTCATTGTATATATACCACATCTTCTTTATCCATTCATCTGTTGTTGGACATCTTGGCTCTTTCCGTAGCTTGGCTATTGTGGACATTGCTGCTATAAACATCGGGGTGCACGTACCCCTTCGGATCCCTACATTTGTATCTTTGAAGTAAATACCTAATAGTGCAATGGCTTGGGTCATAGGACGTGGCAGATTCTTAAATGTGTATAGTTTTATTTAAATTGTTTTTAAAATATATACAGACACACATATATATACAAACACGCATGTGTGTGTGTGTGCGCCCGTGCGCGCACTGCAAGATTAATACCATTTTGGGTGATGGTGTTATGAATGGCTGACTCTCTTGTTGTCTTTATGCTTTTCTGTATATTCTCAATAAGTATGTATTACTTGTAGGATTAGAAGATGTTTCTTTTTATGAGCTAAAAAGGACACAACTAGAAACATGGTAGGTAATCAGAAGAGAAAAAGAAATGTTCCTCTCCTAAGTAAACTTGAAGAATTTTTGTAACTGAGTGGTGTTTGCACCCTTGGGTTTGGAAAAAAATCTTAGAAGCAGATGGCTTTAACTGAGATGTGTGAAGAGAAAACATTATGATCGTATCCTTGGGAGTGTCAAGGAAGCACTAGAATAAACACATACTGTTACTAATCCCCAGATTACTTACTTTGAAGGTCCTTACAGCTCCCAAAACTGTCCACAGACTCTGTTCTTTCTTGTTTACAAGACTTAGCTCAGGCTGTTCCCTCAGGACAGTCTTGCTCACCCTTGTTTACCTTGGACCAGCTAAAAAGTTGTCTCTTCCCTGTATTGTCCCTAACCCCTTTCTCCATCTCACATTTTCCACTAATCCATGCTCCTTTCCTGATCCTATGACATTTCTATTATCATTTTGAGTTGGACAGTATTTGTTTTTCACTCTTTCTCTCCTTTTGCCCTTGCACACTGTGGGCAAGACCAGGTTTAAATCACCACTGCATTTCCAGTACTTAGAGCAAGTATTTGAATTGCCTTTAACCAAATAGCTCTGCTCAGCAAAATTTGATTTCCATTGGCCTTCTTAGATGCATTCCACCCTCTTCATCTCTCGTCAGAGCTCTTAGATGTGACCTAGGTGAAAGGCTGGGGGTGGAAGGTGGCCCAAGAGCGTCACTAGAGCATATTTCCCCAAAATGTCACATTTTAACAATTTTTAAAGTAATGTCTTGATGCACCATTTGTTAAGAGGAAGATGAAAAGCTGCTAGAGAAGACAACAGGCCTGTGCAATTGAAACATTTAGCCTTTGTCCACAAGACTCATGGGGAAGGTAATCCAAAGATGGCGTCATTTTATGGGTATCATTCTCCACAAAACGTACCACTGGCCATGCTCCACCCCATGCTCACTCTTACTCCCCCAGCCCTGTTTTAAGGGACTTTCTCCCACTCTTACATGGGTGGGCCCTCTCAAAATTTACTCAGCCTATACACTGTTACCTACTTTCCTCTCTGCTAATCTGACAAGCCTGTGCAATTTCCAATTGAAGGATTTTGTTGAGATGTTCCTTGTGGCCTTGTAAAAAAAAAAAAAATGTGTGTGTGTGTGTGTGTGTGTGTGTGTGTGTGTGTGTGTGTGTGT
>NW_027397077.1:22496924-22592379 GCF_003265705.2 Callorhinus ursinus | reverse complement strand
TGTGTGTGTGTGTGTGTGTGTGTGTGTGTGTGTGTGTGTGTGTGTGTGTGTGTAGTCTCCCTAGGGAATAAGTTTTAATGCATGGCTAGAAAACCAAAATCACCTCTTATCGCTCAATTCTCCCATATCCTTATTTTTTGGTCTACTTGATCTGTTAAAGATTAAATGATAAAGGCTCCACTAAGGAATGTTTATGGTAGATGAAGTATTTAAGCTAAACAAGACCTGTATTCAAGGAGTTAGAGAAAAGGAATGAGCTGGGCCCTTCCGGCCACCTCACTGATCTGATAGTACATATTCTCGTCACAGGTGTTAAGGGGTATAGTAAGGTGGGGCCTGAGCAGAGACTAGAGGGGGAGAGGGAGGGAGGTCAGATGAAGAAAGTCAAGGTTGATTGGTTTGTGGAACACCTGCTATTCTTAAGCTTTTCAAGGTAAATTTGGCATCTTATCCCTAATCAGCACTTAAAATGAAAATAATAATTTATAGGCTGCTAGTCAGCCAAGAGGACACCTTACTAAATTGTCGTGATTTTCTGCTATCTGATGAGATAGGGTTATCCACTAGACTTGTTTGCTATCCTTGATCAGGCACCAACCACAAAACATTCCTGGGTCTTATATCCCAAATTAAAGTGAAACCAGAAGTAAAGCCCAGCAAAAACTCAGTCATTTTGAGAAGCAAACCGTACTCTATTTTTCCATAGATTCTGTTTAATTTGCTATGGGCAGGGGTCCTCTCTTGACAGAGAGTAGGAGATTATATTTCCATCGTGGGTCCCCATATTTACTGTGTGGGCAAGAAGGTGGAAGATTGATAAGTTTGTGAGCACTTGCAAACAATGTCCTTCTTGGCTCATGAAAACATTGATTATCTCCCTTTTCTTTGGAACATCAACCCAGTGTAATTTTCCTGGACAATTAAATTAGGAATATCCTAGTAATAATAATAATAAACACTTGTGAAGTGTTTGTTACATGCACACTAGGCACTGTTTGAGTTTTTTACCTGCATTAACATATTTAAGACCCACTGAGGTATTTTACATGCATTAACATTTTTAAGACTCACTATCATTAGTATAATTTTACATAGGAGGAAACTAAGGCACAGAGAGACTTGTTCAAGTTGAAACAGATTGCAAGTGTCAGAGTCAGGATTGGAACCCGGGCAGTTTGCTGTGGACCATTAGACTGTACCATTTCTTAAATGACAGTTAAGTGTGTTCGTGTGTGTATGAGCTGTAGACAACATTCAATTCAAGGGACCGGTACTGAGATTCAGTGATGTGTGGGACACTGGGCTAAATGCCACGTCATTCTTTCTTCTTAGGGAGAAATAAAATCCATCCCTCATTTTAAATTGCACAAAGTTTAGAGAGAAGAAGACAAATGTACAAAGTATAACCTACAATGTGGGAAGAAATTCATGATAGAAGAATAAGCAGAGAGCACTGTGATGGCCCAAAGGTAGGATAGGTTGCAACGGTCTCCTAAAATTCAGTGTCTCTGTTTTGTCTTTCCCTGTATGTGATAGATCCTATCTGTTGTATTTTGCAATGTCCAGTACAAACATACAAGGACTTCATGGTCAATCGTTCCACCGCAAAGCTGGGTTTAGTCATCTGAAGTGTGTAACGTGAATCCCAAGGCTCATACCAACTTGAAGGTTTGTGAAACATACTTTGGGACTTGCATGAAGTCCTAAAACAAGGCAAATGTGGAAGACAGGGAGAGCTCCTCAATTAGCACCTTACTTATTTAAGGTAAATGATCTTTCTAGTTCTTTTTCTTACCAATATTATTTCTCTGTCTCTCTGCCTTGCTTTGAGTGTTTGATTTTTTCCAGAACATGAGTGTAGTGTACTTTCCAGTGTTTGAGACACAAGCTTGGTTTGTCTTTGCTCTGTTGGCCCTCAAGTAATGTTGACCCTAACACAATGCAAAGTGTTATAAGATAACACATGTCAAGCACATATTACATATTATAATGACTGTCATAGAAGAAGGGCTCAATTATTACTTGCAGTGAACACTGTTATTTTTGGAGTCCTATCAGATTTCAAACCTCAGAAATCATTGCTACCCCACCCTCCTGAGTTGATTCATGTGGCAGGGACAGAGAAAGTGTGTCTGGCAAAGAAAATAGTGCAACACAAATTTGGGAAAGTGTAAGTCATTTGCGGGCAAGTCCAAATGGTTAAGTTTGGTTGAAATATAGAATGAATTGGTGGGCTAGTTGTAGCTAGGACTAATGAAATAAAAGCTGGCATTTGGCTGTATTTTGTGATCATTTAACTAACATTTCAGTTGCTGACATGACCAAAATACCTGTTCTCTGAGAGCATTGTGAAAAGTGTGGTTCTTTAATATATAAGCTTGCCTAGAAGTTAAAAAGCAACAGAAAATGGAATTATATCTGGGTTTTAATCCATTTTACCTTTTATCTTCTTTCAGACTCATATTTATGCAGTAATTTAGCTTGCTACTCATTAATAACTACTGAAGTTAATTTAAGTATGAATTTAGGTAAAACACAACTGGATGCATCTGGAGGGCGTTCGATGTCTAACATATTCCACAGTGAAACTTACTTTTAGATTACTATTTTGGATTATTTACCCCCTCTCCTTTCAGTTATTTAAAAAAAAAATCTAGATTTGATTTACTAAAATTCCGAGTTTGTCTTCAAGATGTTCATCCCCCAGAGTGTACAAGCAGCATGAATAATTCCAATGCATATGTCAGTCTCTGTGCAGTATTCTATGATGCAGGCATTCAGTATGAACTGGGTAGGGATTCTGTTTTCCCTGGTTCAAGGCAAACATGTTCTTGATAATGTAGATATGTATAGTTAAATATGGATCATTGAGTATGCGAATGAAATGTATTTTTTTTGTAAAACAAGTTGAAAAACAGGATTTAAAGTCCCTTGAGGTTTTCTTCCAAAGTCCTAGTCTATTTAAAAACAATGATAGTAATCATAATCTGCTCCTAGAGTCAAATACATTCTAATATTTGTTTGTTTACATATTTATGTATTTATTTACTAAAGATTTTATTTATATGAGAGGGAGAGAGAGGCGGGGGAGAGAGAGCAAGTAAGCATGCAAGAGCAGGGAGAGGGAGAAGCAGACTTGCCGCTGAGCAGGGAGCCCAACATGGGACTCGATCCCAGGATGCTGGGATCGTGACCTTAGCTGAAGGCAGATGCCCAACTGACTGAGCCACCCAGGTGCCCCATATTCTAATGTTTATTAATAAAATATTAACATGTGTAAGTATTTAAATACTTTATTAAGATACAGTTACCAATCTTGTTCCTTCTAAATGTAGCACTTGATGAATCTAAATGATCAAACTTCTGAAAGAACAACACCTACTTGTTCACGAGTGGTTCACAGGTATAAGCCCCCAGAACACAGTCATCCTACTGTTCACTCAGTGTCCCTTTATACTGTGCCACTTGTATTACTCCCCCCTATAGCCAACCTGCTCACTGCCTGGCACCATCTGAAAGAATGGATATAAGCAAAGTTGCTCGTGCAAGCACAGAAAATCTGAGCAGTTGTGGGTTTGATTTTATTACTTGAAAGCTAAGTGGATTCACATAAATCACACAGTGGCTCAGATCTCCAGATAAGAGGAGAGCACACATCACCATATGGAGCCTTGTAAAGCTCTGGATTCTACGTGAAACACATTTTGGTAATGTTTTTCAACGAACCCATGTGGCACTAGGGCAGTGCAAATAACTGCTTCATCTGCAAAGGCTTGTCCATCTCTTAGGAAAAGAATATAATAAATAGAACAACTGTGCAATGAGTAACAGCAACCTTCTGATGGTCCTAGGAAGCTGCTGAGGCTAGCAGACTCAGCCCCCACAAAGCAGAGAGCTTTGTGTTCACATTAGCTGGGGCCTCTGAGGGCTTGTGTCCTTGGCTCAGGGTCAAATGATTTCATAATGCTTCTCATAAGTGAGCCTGTGGAGCAAGAAACCAGAAGGGCAAGAATGCTTAAAAGTGCAGCTGTAAAGCCCAGGAGACACTCTCTGGATGTGCCTCAGCCCTGGGTTGAGGAGCTCTTTTATGAAGAGGGTTTGTGCATCTCAGTGGGTGGGCTAGGAGGATCCAAGGTGGCAGACCTAGTTGTGAAATGAGTTTTTGTTGCCCCAGTTTCCCCATTATTACTACATACCTGTTGAAGTGATTTGTGGATAGACTAGTGACTGAAATAATTATTTTGTTGTTCTTGTCATGATGGGCATAAATGCTGTTGACCAGAATTTAGAGATTGTTTTGGGTTGTTGAGGCCATTCTTCCTGACCTGGGGTCTTTTCACAGGTCAGCTTCTAGAACAAAACAGAATGGAGCTCACAGACATTGTCTTCTGGTCCCCCAAACCCCTGCTTCTTCCACATCATATGCACACAGGATTCAGTTAGTAGCCTCTTCCTCACCACCCCTGTTAGTCAGAATTAAAGTCTATCGTATATTTCCCCTCCTTGCTTTGTCATTTAAAAAGTCTTTATGTTCTAACTTATTTTCATTTATTTGTTAATTGATCTCTTCTTTTCATGCATTCATTATCTCAACCTGTGTCTGTTTCGGCCACTGTACCAGGTGCTTGGGGAACAGAATACACATAGTCCATGCCCTCACGGATGCCCAGTCTAGCAGGGGAGAGTGAGAAGTTCAACATCATTACCCATGCTAGTCTATAAAAAAAAATTCAACATATCATGTCATATTTAATAAGACTGTTGAAAAATATTGCAAATTGTACAGAAGAAGCATTAGGGTGAAGAAGGATATCAAGAATCTGGAGAAAGATCTAGGCACAGAAATTTACAGGGAGATTCTAAGAATTGACAGATTCTCCAGTCTGGTGAGAACAAAAGCTCAGGTAGAAAAGTAAGGTTGTGTCTGTATATTCATCTCATTTATAAAATAATCTGTTCTCTCAAGTGGCGCTGATGGTACTCAGGGTAGTTTCTTCTGAGGAGTCTTTAGCAGTTTCACTAAAGTTACAAGTGACTGTGGGTTAAACAAGAGAGATGTTAACACAGTTGGTGGTGAGTTGTCTTGGGTTGCTACTCTAGGTCTGTAGTATTGTCAGGGTCCCAGCATTTTTCCTTTCTTCTCCCCTTCCATTTTAGGATGTGACATCATTCTCAAGGTAATGGATATAAAATGATTCCAGGACATCCAATTTCTGGTGCAAGATAGGAAGGAAAGGGGAAATGTCATAATTTTAGAACACGTTTTCTAGAAACCCTAACAATAACTTCTGGTTCTATCTCCATGGGCCAAAATTAGTAAGTGGCCAGCACCACTTCTGTTCCAAATAAAACCTGTTAGCAAAATTTTAATTGGAAAAGGGGTACTGGATAGACTAGCAGGCCTCATCACCCCCCAACTGGGACACCCAGAACATGTTCAAATCTCTTAGGAGTGGAAGAACATGCGAGGGAATGGAAGTTGAAAGTCAACTGTGGAGCCTAAGGACTCTCCCCACAGAGAACCACAGGTCAACTTCTCTCTGGCATACATAGAAAGAAAATTGTGACTACCTTCCCTAAGTTACTGCTCAGAAGCTTTATTACGTGTTTTTCCTCAAATAGTTGGAGCTTCAGAAACCTTTCAGTGCATTTTATGTGCATGTGTACAATGTACATGGATTTTTGTATTGAGAGATTTCTAATATCTACTTCACATAAACACTAAAACCCATCTGTTTACTCCTTTCATGGAGACTAACTGATGGGTATCTTAAAAATAGTGACCCAAGAGCAAATTTATTGGTTGAACCGTGATATTTAATATATTTGGGGAAATTTTAATTTTTAAAAATGGCTTATTTTTGGAAACACTTGTTTCAGCTATCCCACCCACCTTCTGCCAAACATACTCTTGATTTCTTATTAAAACAAATACTGGCAGTGGAGAAAGCTTACATATGAAAATATAGCTCTTTAAATATAATCCTATCTCACCTCAAAAACAACACAGAAGCCTGTTTAAATGATGTAGTCGATGTTAATGAAACTTGTACAGAATTAAAATATAATAAAATAAGTCAAACATTGGCATTAACAAGAGGACATCAGTCAGGATCCCAATGAGAAACAGCATATTCAGAGAGGCTATTTCAAAGAGAGTTCATTTCCAAAAGAACTATTTACAGAGGTGGGGGTAGAGTGCAGGGACCCATGGAGATAGTGCAAGAACCTGGGCTGAGTAATCGAGAGAGAGCTATTACCTCTCCTTGGCCTACAAGGGACAAAAGTAGATGTTAGCAGAATCTGGAGGGAGAGAGTTATGTGGGAAAAGTTGTCTTGAGGAGCAGTGATCAAGGGACACACCCAGCTTCAGAGATACATGTAGTGATCTTATAGGGGAGTCAAGGAATAAATACCCTGATCTCCTACTGAGGTTTCCTTGGCCAAACCAACCAGAAGTCAAGGCCCTGTACAAGAAGCCCTCCCTCTCTTGTCCATGCAGGACACATGGGGAAGAGTAGGCCTGGAGGGGTAAATAGAAGATGTCCTACACAACAATTTAGGGATGTGTCCATCTGTAATGTAGGGTTTTTTGTTTGTTTGTTTGTTTTTTACCTCTTGAGATACTAAAACCTCTTCTCCATGAGGGAATATGTAATGTCATGCTGTATTTGTCAACAGATCTCCTGGTATCACCAAGGATACTTCAAAGCTACCCTGCTACCTTTCCATAAACCACCTACAAAAGTTAATTGATGGTGCACTCTTGTTAATACATGAAGATTTGACATTATTAGTCTAATTAAAAGGATTTTAACAGTCTAAACTCCCCCCTCTGCTGATTCCTACGTACTCCAGTCAAAGTAAATTAAATCCATTAATCAAAGTGGTAGAAATGATATAAGGTGCAGGATACAGGTGGAACTGAGAAGAGACTAACAGCCTTCATTATGTTTAATTTTGTTCCCCAGCAAAGGATAATAAATTCAAATTGTAACATCACAATAAAATATTTAATTATTCAGGAGAAGGGCAACACACATTATAATTAGCTCCCTCTCATGTGTCTTCATTTGGGTGGTGATAGTGACAATAGCATGGCCCAGCCATTCTTAAGCTTAAGATTTAAAGTAAGATCTCAACCGCTCTGTCACCCTGGAAGATATCCCCACCATGGGGAGGTTGCCTTGGGATATGATATGGACAGGTGGTGACTTGAGAGTTGGGTATTCATTCATTCATTCTTAATTCAACAGATCTCAGTTGAGTGCCAGCAATATAGGGGCCTCACGGTTCCAACAGTGAATAAGCTGATGAAGGACCTCCCCTCATAGTACTTACTTGAGGACTGGAACAAATACATGCTCCTTATCTTAGTCTTGAAGCACCCAGACTTCTCAGACTTCATCTCTTGACATCTTCCTCCTTGCTCACCATGTTCCTGCTATCAGATGTTTGCTCTTTCTCTAAATGCAACCTAGTCCTACATCATGCGCTATGCATTTGCTCTTCTACTTGTCTGGAATTCTGTTCTTCCAGATCTCTGTGTGACTGTTACCTTCCCATCAAGTTACCTGATTAGGAGAGCCCTTTCCTGACCATATTTATCTAAAGAAGCTCCCCCAAACACAGTTACTCTAATTTCTAAATATTCTTCATAGCAGTTATCGCTACCCAAAATTAGCTTTCTTATTTACTGTTGCTTATCTCTTCATTTATCCTCAATGCAGTATAAACTTCACAGAAGAGAACTAGTCTGTTCTTATTACTATATTCCCAATGTGTCTGTAGCCTGGCACATAGAAGATTCCCAATAAATATTTGTGACTAGGGCTGATCATCTTTTTTAAAGATGGTGACAATAGAATTTCCCATCCCATATGTTTTTTTTTAACACCTAACTACATCCCTATCAAGAAGTGATGACTACTTCCCCATCCCTTCAGTATAAGTGGGTGGGCTTTTATTGGCTTATATCCAACAGGATATGGTGGAAGTGACACTGTATAACTTCAGAGACTAGGTCGTAGAAGGTGGTACATCTTGCCTTTGTTCCAAATTAACCCACATGGAGAAGCCCTGAAACTACCTAGAGAAAGAGAGAGCTGTCCATCCATCCCCTGTCTGCTCCATTCACATGCTCTCCCACATCTAGCCACCATCTGACTTGAAACCACATGGGAGACCCTGAGCCAAAACCACCTGGGAAAGTCTTTCCCAAATTCCTGACCTATAGAGATTAGAAGAGAGAGTAAGATGATTATCGTTTCAAATCACCAAGTTTTGGAGTGATGTGCCACAGTAGATAACCAGGATAATGAATGACTAGCTAAATGAATGAATGAACGAACAAGTTATTACTTCCAGTTTGATTCAGAATGGAGATAAGAATATGTTATCAGGATGAAAGAATATGTTTCAGAGATCTTTGTGTCTGTAGAAATAAAATATTTCAACAAAATTCCAATATCAAGTATCTCCAGTATAATACAGATTGAATTATACTGTTGATCAAATAATATCCCCTCTGGAATAGTATAAGACCTTTTTTCCTTCTACATAGAAACTACATGAGACAAACTTTGTTCCCTATCACAAATTAACACTTTTTCATGGCAGATATTACTAATTAATTATGGCATTCTTTCTTACTATGGCTTCACAGTCCTTTCCAGATAGCCATTAACAATTGATAAGAGTTGGCACTCAAAATTTTTGCCATACCAACCTTAAGGAGACACCAATATCCCAAAAGAGCACTGTAGGTTGTATTCACTCCTTACCTCCTACCACCTCTTTCCTGAGATTTCTGTAGTCACACCAGAACAAGGGACTGCATGAGAATTTTGCAAGTTGAAAAAATTAGCGCTGGTCTGTCAACACTTCAAAAATTCTATGGTAACATCTGTGTTCATTCCTGATGAAGGAGGCAGCATTTGTTTAAAGGTTCCAATAGGAACTTCTCACTGGTTTATTCGCATATGTGGAGATCTCTGTTGAAAATAATTTTCCCAGAATTGGTAGGATTGTTAAGATGGCGCTTACATTTTCAAAACCTCTCTCAGTTTGTTTTGGGAAGCAGTGGGTCATTAGTTCTGCAAGGATTTCTTCCATTCATAATTGCTTCATGTCTTCATATCTCTTTCTCTTTTGTCTATTCTATGAAAATATGTCTATTTTCATCCATAAAAACTGACGTTGTATCATTACTCACTTCAACTTGGATCTCAGGAAATCTAAAGCCTTTCAGTCAAAGGCATTCACTTATCTCAAATACTGTTTTCGTCAAGCAGTCCATCCTAGTTTCTTATACAGTTAATGGTCACTCTTTCAGAACTGTAATATCAGCTGGCATCTCTTAGAGACTTCCACTATTCCATGTAATAGAATTATTTTTGCAATTACTGTAACTCACTCAATTATACTGAAACTCCTTGAAGGCAGAAACCATTTCTGTCTCATCTTTGCATTCCCTGCAGAATCTGGTAAAAACACTCTCCTTAAAGGCAATTCAGGGAATCCAAAATGTCAGTGTTGTTTTGCAACTCAAATTTCTTGCATTTCACATCCAAATATTTCTTTGACATTTGTAATCTAAACAAGGAAGCATATTAGAGGACCGTTCTGATTAGTAAACTAAAGTTCTTAGCTGGAGACATAACTGAGTCTCCCACCCCCCAACAGGGGGTTTTTGGAAATGCAGGGGAGTTGTATTTTGTCAAAAAATTTGGATGTTTTGTAACTGACATATAGTATCTAGGCACCGAGGATGTTAAACATACTGAAATGTGAGGAACAGCCCCATGCAATAAGAAATTGTTCTGCTAACATGTCAACAGTGCCCCCAGTGAGAACACTGCTGGGTTATTTACCCGGCTGTATTAATAATAATCATTAAATTGTTTTCACTTATTTTATGCCAGACACTTGCTGACAGGTTTACTATGTGTGCTGCTTCCAGTTTAGTGTGCATTAGAATCACCCGCAGGATGGACTATGGCACAGATTGCTGGGGCACACCCTAGAGTTTGTGATTCAGTAGGTCTGGGATGAGACTACAAAATTACATTTTTACAACTTCCCAGGTAATGTTGATGCTGCTGGTCCAGAGACCACACTTGGAGAATCTCAAATCTACACTAATGTAACCTCATGATTATCCCCTGAGTTACGTTCTACGTTATCCTTATTTTTCAGGTGAGAAAGCCAAATTTGAGAGGTTAAATCTACCATTTGTCCACAACTACACAATTAAGATTTGAACCTAGATGTTACGAGTATCGTTGAATTTAAGAGTGAGCCAAAAAATTCATTTGTTTGGGCAGCATGCAGAGAAAGGAAAATGAAGGCTCTGGAGCCAGGCCACTTGGGTTTACTATTTCTTACTTGTATGATCTTGAAAAAAAAAATTATTTAAACTCTCTGAGCCTCGGTCTTCTTGATTAGAAACAGTGGTAATAATGGTTCTCTCTGAGAGAGGTGTCATAAGGATAAAATAAGATAATGAATGAAAAGCTTAGAATATTCTAGTCTGGAAGAATAAACTCTCAAGGAGGTTATATTCCAGTGGAAAAGCCAAATATGAAACCTGTAAAAATAAAAATAAGTAATTCCAAACACGGGAAGTGCTATAAAGAAATAGAATAGGAAAATGGGTTGAAGGTAAAAAGTAGGGATGTTGAGGTTTAAGAGCACTCTTCCAAGGAGATGGCATTTGAGTTGAGATATGAATGACCAGAAGGAGCCAGTCACACAAAACTGGAGAATGAGTGCCCCAGACAGAGGAAAGAGTAGGTGCAAAGCCACATTGGCAGGAATATGTTTTCCTTATCCTAGGAACTGAAAGAAAGCCAGTGATGGAGTGGAGTGAGGGCAAGTAGTTGGGGGTGGAGCGTGGAGGGAATGGAGGCAGGGTGAATAGTAGAATGGGAGGGGATGGCATCAGAGAGGTTGATGGGCAGTTGATTACCACCAATCTTGTAAGGTATGATGACAAGCATGCATTTTCTTCCTGAGGAGGTGGAAGACCATTAAAGCATTTCAAGTAGGGGAGTGACTTGATTGGATTTGTTTTTTAACAGAACAATCTAGCTACTATATCAAGAATAGATTTTGGTGAGCAAGAGTGGAAGCATGCAGCCCACTTATGGTGCCACAGTGTAGACCATGTGACTTGCACTAGGGAGGTGACCAGAGAGATGAAGAGAAGCGAATGGGTTCAGAGTATCTGGGGCTTACTAACAGGTAATATATATGGAGGAACTGGGCATTGTGTTAGCATCAGGGTGGATGGCAATGCAATCTCCTACAATAGGGTAGAAACATGTTTGGAGTTTAAAATAAAAAGTTCTCTTTAAAAAAAAATTTTTTTAAATAAAAATAAAAAGTTCTGTTTTGTTATGTGGGATGGATTACAACAGGCCATGAGGAAATTTTGGGGGGTTATGGACAGATTCATTGTCTTGATTTTGGTGTTAATTTCACATGTATATACACAGGCTGAAAGTCAATACCTTACATGCTTTAAATATGGGCTGCAAGTCCGTTATACCTCCCTAAATCTGTATTTTAAAAAGCTGTGAAAGGGAATCATGATATGCCAGCCCAAAATATGCTGCTTTGGCATAAGAACTATTTTGTATGGAAAGCATTTGTGTTCCTGATGTCCCTTATCTGCATAAAAGCACAGCCTCCCAAAAGTACTCTGTTTCATAAATCTTCTCCAGAGAGCTACTCTAATCTTCTCTTCTGGGAGAGTAGTCGGCACCACATCCAGACAGACGTCACAGACTGTCACTATCCTGTCTCGCATCTATTCTGCCAAGGGCCCATTTATCTTCCAAAAAGAGTCATTTTGTTTCCAAGGTCCCTATCTCCCCTCCCTTCTAAGAAATCATTTGTTCTCCCCCAAGTGCCCCTCTGCTCTTCCCTTTCCCCTATTAAGTGGGTATGTAAGCTCTCAAGTCTCACCACTACTTTGGGTATTCACTTCTGTGATGTCCCTATGAATGTAAAATTAAAATTAATAAATGTATATGCCTTTCTCCTTCATCTGTTGTCAGTTTAATTCCCAAGTCCCCCAGCCACTGAAGGTAAGAGGGGAAAGGAAAAAATTTTTCTCCCTTACAGCAATA
The DNA here is from genome assembly GCF_003265705.2 of Callorhinus ursinus. NCBI lineage: Eukaryota > Metazoa > Chordata > Mammalia > Carnivora > Otariidae > Callorhinus > Callorhinus ursinus. Next base: position 22,580,245 of record NW_027397077.1, on the reverse strand, counting down.
ATGAACAACGACCAAAAAAGTGAGATGTTTTTCAGTAGAGGTAAGCTGTTGGACATAGGAACCTGGAACTTAAGGAGATATGTCTCTGAGATATTTCTTGACAATTCCAAAAACTCGGGGATGAAATTTGCAATCACTCAGTACCAGGGCTGAACTTGGCTAAGGGAGCACAGAATTAGAAGATAGATTTGGGTTCTGGTGCCTGTCAGATATGGAATATATAGGGAACCTTCAACATGCTACTTGATTTCCATCTATATGTGTTCCATCACAGTTGACTGTTTGGAGGGTGAGTGGGTGCTGCAATAGAAGTGTTTGGAAAAGTTAAAAATGTCCCACAAATCTCAATTGTTCTCAGTATTACTCAATAGGAAAATACCTCAAAGATATGATAGTTTGGAGAAAATCCTCGGTCAAAACTGAGACTATAAGGAAGAAACACAAGCAAAACCAACATCTTGGAAATAACAGAGAACTTTATTTTGTATTTATCTGAGGTCCAGAACTTAAGGCTCTTCTCCCTATTAATCTTGAGGGGAGTAGAACTTATTCTTCCTGGACTAAACCTATCCAAAGTCATGGTCTACAAAGTATATGTGATCTTGTACCTTTTAAAACATCACTAAATAATTATTATGAGAACTTTGAGACAGGAATGATAATCAGTATCCCAAATGTTCCATGAGTTTGATTTTTCTCTTTACAAAGCCTTTTCTGCAAGATTAATTGTCCGGTTAAGGTGTGTTTAAAAATAAATAAGAGTACTGAGCTGGGCAGTTAGACATAAGCAGCCAGTCGTTGAAAGACTCATTAATCACTGGTTTAAATCCCAGGATCTCCAACCACCCAAATTAATGCCTGAGATCTTGACTTGAGTCATGAATATGCTAACAAGTCGGCCATTCTAGACCTTGCCTGATAGAGCCAGTGGGTCCTCAAGTGATGTGAATGCTCTTTGATGTCAAGCACATATATTTAAGCTTACAAACTTTCTTTTTTCAAACAAGAATTGTATTATACAGAGAGAACACAATTTGAAAAGAGAGAAAGGGTAGATATATCACTATCTAATACAAAGTCCTGGATTTCAAAGAAGTGATAGAGGCCACATCATGGGCACCTTTAACTCAGACACATGGCTCCCCAAATCATTCTACTACCTCATGTAACTAGAGTGATTAGTTCCAATTTTGTGGGGAAAACTGGCTTTGTTGATTTTTTTAAGAGATGGTTTGCTAGACAAAAATGTTGCCTACAATGAATGGGTGATGTAAAGAAATTTCAAGGGTAATTTTAACTGTACGCTGTTTTCAACTCACATGCAACCATCACCAACTAACTCTGCCTAAGCGATGATGCTTTTGCTAATGGCTCATCTACTTGGTCCAAGCCTTCACATAAAAGGCTTAGAAGATAGTAAGCAGTGAACAAATGAGAGCTGTAGCACTTATAGTAGCAACCATCATAGTCACAGGATTAGTAGTAGTAATTATAGTCCTAAATGACACAGCTCAAGAAAGATCTCTTTGAACAAATATTAGGGATTCTTGGACCCAAAATAGAGCTCATTGTAATGGTGGTTAAAGGTTCCTATGCACCCTCATTAAGGAATTGTCCTGAATAATTAAGCAGTTTTCGAGTTTGGTGTTCATTCGTTTAGGAGATTATTTCTAGGGGAGGTGATAAATGGTCATTTACAGAGAGACAGTTCTTTGTTCTACCTATAATCTCATTATGCTGACATTCTACTTTGTGATTTTTCAAGTGGAGCCACTCATTTATCCTGCAGATTGCTTAATTATTAAGTTTTCTAGTATAGTCTAAACTAAAGAACAGAAATTCTAGATTATAGGAAATGTGCAGTTTCTATCAAATGTTGGGCTGAAACAGAGTTCTGCTCTACATAATTTAATATTAACATCCAGAGCAATTTGTATTAGCTTTTACATATTAAAAGATCCCCTTTTACCTTCTATTTAGGTGTATATTTGATAGTTATGGATACATGAGTTTATCAGTAATTTTGATGCTTTTTTAAGATCTAAGTTTGCCTGAATTTCACCAGCCAAAATGATTTTTTTTCATGAACCTAAGAGAGAGTTGATAAATTTGAACAGGTGTATTCATGGTACCTATGTTGTGCCATTTATATTTGCAGATTACAAAATACATTCACATCTAAGATCTCAATTTACTGTTATTATAATAAACAATATCCAAAACCAGTGGGAATTGAAAAGTCAAGAGGTAGGGTGAGAGGGACATGCAGTATAGCATTTACTGGCACAGAGTAAGATTATGTCAAGCAGTAGATTATGTTCAAAACATATTGGGGTTTTCTCTTTTCCTATATTATGTCCCCCATTTTTTTCCTTGATAGAAGAACTTGGAGAGGTGCCTTCATCCTCCTCCAGTATTGGCACAGAATGAAGCTGCTACTTGTCCCTGAGGCTTCCTGTTACTCTGTCCCTCATCCCACAATTTAATATGAAATAGAAGGTGGGGATAATGGTATTTATGAGACTGTCTGCATTGTAAGCCATTTGGGGCCAGAACTTAGGGTTATACCTCATAATGTACCTTATCACCATGAAGGAATAATTATCAAATATGAGATTCAGGGTTCAAAGGATGGTCTCTGAGGTCATTTGTTCTCCCATTTGTTAGCAATTTACTTATTCAAAGCATCCAGAATAACAAATTCATCGTCTTAGATTCTTTTTGTAATGCATGTCCTATATATAGGAAAATATGAAATATATATGTACATTTTAAAGAATAATAATAAATAAAAACCTGTGTATCCGCCACCCAGCTAACAAAACAGTATGTTACCCACACCCCACTTCTGTCATATCCCCCTTCTAGAGGTATCTGCTATTCTACCTTTTGTGATACTTATTACCTTTCTTTTATTTATAGTTTTGACACCCAAGCATGTATCTGTTAACGATATTTGTTTGGCTTTGCCTCTTTTTGAAGCTTACATAAATGGAATTATAAGTGTATATTCTTTTGCATCTGAATTCTATCTGCTTCTTTTCTCATCCATGTTGGACATGGTTGTACTTAACTCATTTTGATTGTATGTATTCCATCACATGAATATATCATAAGTGATTAACTCACTCTACTGTGAAGAAATCTTTGGGTTCTTCCAGGGTATTTTGGCTTTTACAAATATTATGTCTTCGAATACTCTTGTATCTTCTGTTTTGTGTGTGTGTGTGTGTGTGTGTGTGTGTGTGTGTGTGTGTGTGTGAAAGAGTTTCTCTAGGATATATACGGAGGAGTGGAGTTGCTGGGCTATGCATATCTTGTTAATATTCAACTATTTTCTAGTTTGTACTGTTAAAGGACATTTTTTTAAATATAAAACTGTGACTGTCATACAAATACGAAATTGGTACATGTCAAAGTTTTAACTCATTAATCAGGGAAGGAACTTGTGTTACAGGCAGTTCAAAGGAGAATCCAAAGTATCAAGATATATAGATATAGATATATAAGCATCAAGTCACTGTAGAAAATATGGAGGTTCCTCAAAAAGTTAAAAAAGAGAATTACCTTATGATTGCACTATTGGATATTTCCCAAAGAATACAAGAACACTAATTCAAAGTGCTACATGTACCCCTATTTTAATAGCAGTATTATGTACAATAGCCAAGATATGGAAACACCCAAGTGTCCATTGACTGATGAATGCATAAAGAAGGGGTGTGTGTTTGTGTGTATGTGTGTGTGTGTGTGTTTGTGTATGTATGTATAATGGCATATTACTCAGCCACAAGAAAAAGAATGAAATCTTGCCATTCACAACGATGTCAATGTATCTAGAAAGTATTGTACTAAGTGAAATGTCAGTCGGAGAAAGACAAATACCATATGATTTCCACTCATATATGGAATTTAAGAAACAGAGCAACCAAAGGGGAAACAATAAGAGGGGCGAGCCAAGAAACAGACTCTTAACTTTAGAGAACAAACTGATGGTTAGCAGAGGGGAGGTGGGGGGGCAGGGATTGGTAAAATATGTGATGGGGATTAAGGCAAAGGGCACTTGTGATGAGCACTGAGTGGTGTATGGAAGTGTGGAATCACTATATTCTACACCTGAGACTAATACCACACTGTATGTTAACTAACTGGAATTATAATAAAAAATTTTTTAAAAGAATGTTAAATAGAATGCACAGATAGATGCAAAATTGGTCAGTATACATTGGATAATAGTCACTGCCATGCCACTGGACACATTTCTATGAACAAGAATTATTTGTATTGCTATCAGTTTTCTATAATTTGTAGATCTGCCAAGTAGCTAAAATCATGAAAGACAGCAGTAACCTGGAAGGGTGTACTGCACAGAACATGTAGTAATCTTTTTGGTCCTTATCAAAGTCTTCTGTAATTGTTTCTGTAGTACCACCTTACACTCCCTTAGCAATACCTGTGAATTCCCATTACTGTACATTCTTGCCACATTGAGTAGTGGCAGACCTTTTCATTTTTGTCAGTTTGGTGGGTGTGTATTGGTAGCTTATCATGGTTCTAGTTCACATTTTCTTCATTATTAATAAAGCTAAACACCTTTTCATATGTTCATTGGCCATGTGGATGGCCTCTTTTTTGAAGTGCTTATTCAAGTTTTGGCTCATTTTCCTATTGGTTAAATTGACTTTTTCAGAACTTGAAGGAACTTAAGTGGTCCTCTAGTGCTGAATGTCCCCACCTTTTGTCATTCTTTTTTTTTCATTTTTTATTGTTATGTTAATCACCATACATTACATCATTAGTTTTTGATGTAGTGTTCCATGATTCATTGTTTGCATATAACACCCAGTGCTCCACGCAGAACGTGCCCTCTTTAATACCTATCACCAGGCTAACCCATCCGCCCACCCCCCTCCCCACTGGAACCCTCAGTTTGTTTTTCAGAGTCCATCATCTCTCATGGTTTCTCTCCCCCTCCAATTTCCCCCCTTCATTCTTCCCCTCCTGCTATCTTCTTCTTCTTTTTTTTTTTAACATATATTGTATTATTTGTTTCAGAAGTACAGATCTGTGATTCAACAGTCTTGCACAATTCACAGCACTCACCATAGCACATACCCTACCCAATGTCTATCACCCAGCCACCCCATCCCTCCTACGCCCCACCACTCCAGCAACCCTCAGTGTGTTTCCTGAGATTAAGAATTCCTCATATCAGTGAGGTCATATGATACATGTCTTTCTCTGATTGACTTATTTCACTCAGCATAACACCCTCCAGTTCCATCCACGTCGTTGCAAATGGCAAGATCTCATTCCTTTTGATGGCTGCATAATAATCCATTGTGTATATATATATATATATATATATATATATACCACATCTTCTTTATCCATTCATCTGTCGATGGACATCTTGGCTCTTCCCACAGTTTGGCTATTGTGCACAATAACCTTTTGTCATTCTTGTGCCACTGTTATAGTATGGGTCTTACTAGTATAGCTGCTATTATTTACTTGATATTTTTCTTTAAGTTGGCTCATTTTATTTTTTTACATATATTGGTTTTAAAATTAAAATGTTATGGATGTCATAAATAGAAAGCCAATATCAATTTGCCATAGATGGAAGATAGCAGTTAAATAAATACAATAAAGCAAAATCACGTTGTTGCCCCCCATCTCAACTTGAGGTCTGAGCCCCTTTCTCTCTTCTCTCTCTTTCTCTTCTCTACCCAACCCCTCCAATGAGAAAAGAAATAAGCAAGTGTCAGATCAATGTAGAAGAAATACTAGCACCAAACAGACTTTTTCCCTGTCTTTATAGGAAGACTTGAAAGAGACTGACATAGGAATAACAATTTCAGTGTGTGAATCTGTGGGATTGAATGTCACATTCAGATCCAGGTCCCACCACTTCTGCTGTGGTCCCTAAAAGGAGGTCTCCCACACACTTTGATAAACACTGATCACATTCGGCTCCCTTCTTTTAGAGGTGAAGAAGCTGAGGCAGCCCAAAGAAGGGAGATAGGATAGGAAGAACAATAGTACCCCCTCAAAAATGTCCACACTCTAATTTCCAGAACCTGTGAATACATTACCTCATACAGTAAAAGGAACTTTGTAGATGCAATTGAGGTTGGACCTTGAAATGGGGAGATTTATCTTGAATCATCTGGGTGGCCCAATCTACTCACTTGAGCCCTTGAAAGCAGAACATTTTCTCTTTCTGGAGTCAGAAAGATGCAGGAGCAGAAGAGGCAGGAGAGATTTGAAACCTGGGAGGGATTCAACCCACTGTTGAGTTTGAAAACAACAGGAACCAATAAGAAGGTAGGGGACCTCTAGAAGCTAAGAATAACCCCTGGCTGATAGCCAGCAAGGAAATGGTAGTTCCACAACTGCATGGACCCAATTCTCAAAATCACCTGCAAAGAGTGAATGAGCTTAGAAGTAAATATTTCCGCAGAGACTCCAGATAAGCATCTTCACTGGCCAACACCTTGATTTGAGCCTTACGAAACCAAGAGCAGAAAAACTAATGATGTAGTGTATGGTGATTAACATAACATAATAAAAAAAATGAAAAGCCAGTGCCACTTAATGGACTTATGATCTACAGAACTATGAGATAATAAATTTGGGTTATTGTAAGCAGCTAAATCTGTGGGAATTTGTTACAGCAGCCATAGAAAACTAACACAGTGATTTGTTCAAAATCACACAGCTATTTAGAGTCAGAGCTCAAACTAGAACCCAGGTCTTTTGTCTTCCATTCTACGGCTCTTTATACTATATTGCATAATTATATTGATGTAAAATATTATATTGGCATGTAATAAAGCATAGAGAGAACACTGTAGTTCTCATTCATATTTTTCAGTTGTGTGTGTCCATGTACTTACATATTTCAGGGCCACATATTTTCAGGAGAATTAGATGTACTGAAAATTTTTAAATCCTCGCAGAGTGATAACATTTGTATCCTGTTTTTATTTTAACAGTTTTTACACTTGGACTATTTTGTGCAAAGTAGATAATGTCCTAAGAGGTAAAGGGACGCGTGAGTCACACTGCTGTGGAGATAACTCATTCTGTAGAAGGTTAAAGAAAAAAAAAAAGAAGGAAAAAGAAAAACAAACCTAGGACAACAAAGTTCAGTGCTCTGGTTACTTAATGCAATCAATTTACAGTTCCCACCACTTTTCCACACAGTGGATAAAGGATCAGCTGAGCCACTGTCTGTTGAGTAAGATGTCCTACTGAGGAGGAAATTAAATGTCTCCTGTCAAACACCTCCTGGGTTGGCTCTGATTTATCTAATAAATACAAAACTTTCTCTCTCTGAATAACAGTTTTGCAGGCTGTGATCTGTTGGCAAGAAAGATGATCGTAGACAGTTTTTTCTCCCCCATGATCATTATTTTTTTCCCTCATTTTGTGCAAACAACTCTAGTGATGTCCAGTGCCATTGCAGTTGAGGTTTAAAAAAAGTTTTTTGCGTTTGTGGCTCTGCTAATTCTATAATAAAGATGCACTGGGTTTTGTGACTTTCGGTTCCTGGCCAAGGCAAGAGAACAGAAGATGCTGCCACTGGTTGCCATAACTCATGGTCATTTCTTAGTAAACCACTGAGCTGGGAAATTGGGCAAAATGCAAGAGTTCTGCTCCATTTCAGACTGAAAAATTTAACGGCCTTTGACAATCATGAAGCTCCTACCGGCTGCTCCCCTTCCCCACTGCCATTTTGGCTACTCCATTGTTAAGAGATCACAAAAGTTAGCTTTACAAATCCATTGTTGAACATATAACTGGAATCTTCACTTCTGCTGTGAGCATTTTGCTTGCTTATAGAAAATAATTTTTCAAATTCCTCACTATCAGCATACTTCCTTTCTCAACAATACACTCCAAACTTATAGGGGAAAATAACAGTTCCATCTAGAACATTTTAATTATCAGCTTCAGCTCTGGTCCCTCTATTAAGATAAATTTTATATAAGATAAGGTCTAAATAAAATTAGGGTAAATATTTCTCTCCATGAACACTAATAAAACAACCAATGAGTGTAGGGGCAATTAAATACGTTCCTATTCAGAAGAAATCCTACATTAGCTAAGATTTCTATCAACTCCTTTGCTATTGAAAAAGATATCTCAATGTAAATCAGAAGCTTGGTATAATCAGTGACCAGGGAAAAATTGAACCATCTCTGTGCCCACTGTGAGATTTTCTGCTGCAGTTCAACAGTGGAATGAGAGCACACTCAGGCTATGCCACATCAAGATCAACCAGTTACATCAATCACTGAGCACCTGCCACGTGTTAAAGTGGGAGAATGATGGGAGAGAGACCTAAATCGGAGTACTGGTTAATTCAGTTTCCCTTCTGGGTCTTAGTTTTCTCTTCTGAACTATGGAAGAGTTTTGTGAACTAGACAACATTTAACAGACTCGCCATTCTCATCAGCAACAATGATCTGTAATTCTTTACTGTGGACTTTGTGTTTGCCTTAATCTTTATTTTTTTTTATTCCACAAAGTGGTATGTGCTGATTCTCTTAAAATATTTAAAAATTACAGAAAAATGAAAAAAAATTTAAATTCCCATAGTGTACACATTCAGAAATGTATTAACATCCATTTTTATTTTTTATTATGTTCAGTAAGCTAACATTCAAAGCAATGCCTTTTCAAACCTTTTATTCTGTGTTTATATGTAAATAATTGTGTGCAAGTAGACACAGATATGCATATATGCAAAATTTTAACATCCATTTTTTTCATATAATCACAAACATTTCTTCATGTTAAAAAATGTATGTCTACCTAATCTTAACTGCTGGAAAGAATTCCAGTATGTGTATGAACCAGAATATATTTAGCTAGTTCTCTACTGATAGACATTAAGGTTGTTTCCAATTTGTTACCATTGCAAACAATGCTAAAGTGAACATCATGTGCATATATCTTTACCTACCTAAGGAGATTTCTATGGAATAGAGGCTTGTAAGTAGGATTCATAGATCAGGACATATGCATATGTTTAGGCATTACACTGTATTTCTATTGTGTGGGTTGTGGATAAAATGTCAGGGGCATGCTAAAGTCCATTTCTTTCCCCAAGGCTCACCGATGGGACTTCAGAACTCTGGGAAATAGATTCAAATCATGTTTGTAATGGATATTTTTTTCTATGTATCTTTTATTTATTTTTTCTTTAAATTTTTTTAGTATGTTAATCACCATACATTACATCATTAGTTTTTGATGTAGTGTTCCATGATTCATTGTTTCTGCATAACACCCAGTGCTCCACGCAGAACATGCCCTCTTTAATACCCATCACCAGGCTAACCCATCCCCCCACCCCCCCTCCCCTCTAGAACCCTCAGTTTGTTTTTCAGAGTCCATCGTCTCTCATGGTTTGTCTCCCCCTCTGATTTCCCCCCTTCATTCTTCCCCTCCTGCTATCATCTTTTTTTTTCTTAACATATATTGCATTATTTGTTTCACAGGTACAGATCTGTGATTCAACAGTCTTGCACAATTCACAGCGCTCACCATAGCACATACCCTCCCCAATGTCTATCACCCAGCCACCCCCATCCCTCCCCCCCAACCCCCCTCCAGCAACCCTCAGTTTGTTTCCTGAGATTAAGAATTCCTCATATCAGTGAGGTCATATGATACATGTCTTTCTCTGATTGACTTATTTCACTCAGCATAACACTCTTCAGTTCCATCCATGTCATTGCAAATGGCAAGAGCTCATCCCTTTTGATGGCTGCATAATATTCCATTGTATATATATATACCACATCTTCTTTATCCATTCTTCTGTCGATGGACATCTTGGCTCTTTCCATAGTTTGGCTATTGTGGACATTGCTGCTATAAACATCGGGGTGCACATACCCCTTCGGATCCCTACATTTGTATCTTTGGGATAAATACCCAGTAGTGCAATTTCTGGACCATATGGTAGCTCTATTTTCAACTTTTTGAGGAACCTCCATACTGTTTTCCAGAGTGGTTGCACCAGCTTGCATTCCCACCAACAGTGTAGGAGGGTTCCCCTGTAATGGATATTTTAAATAATACTCTGCCAGATACACTTAAAATATGCAATTTGGCAATATCTCTATTCTCACCCTTTTTGTGAAGACCCATAGATAGGTCCTATTTCCTGAGTCTCCTAAATATCTAACTTTTAGTTGGTACAAAGATCATTTATTCAAACAATCCATTAAAGATGCAAAATTGACTGAATCAGCCAGGACTGTTATGATAAAATTAAGAACACAGTTTAGTTTTTCTATCATCTTTCTCTTCTTTTCTTTTTCCCTAATTTCATTTCTTTCTTTCTGTCCTTTCTTTTTAGAAAAAATATCAGTTATAAGTACTATGAAGTGAACAGAACAGTATTGGAGGAGGGAGAATCAAGTAATGGGGGTGGGGGACCTTATAGTTAGTGTGGTTAGGGGAGGCTTCTTGGAAGAGGTGGTATTGAAGCAGCATCTGAATGAAGAAGAGGAGCAAGCTGAGGGAAAAGCAGTCCAGGTAGTAAGAACAGCAAATGCAAAAACCCCAGAGTAGAAACATTTCTAGCATTTGATGCGACAGGGGAAACAAATGTGTCTGAAGTCAAGTAAGCAAGGGAAATAGTAGTTGGACATGAGATAATAAATTTGTGTGTAGCAAGTAAAGTTGTTAAACAGCTGGATACAGGCATTTAGATTTCAGAGCAAGTGTGGAACATTAGATATTAAATCTGCGAGTCATACATGTGTAGACGTACCACACTCTAAATTGTTGTAGGGCACAGCTTGAAAATGGGCCTAACCTGTGTATGTGTGTATACACACACACACACACACACACACACATGATTGTGATATATGTAAATGTGAAGAATTGGTGTTGATTTACATTCAGGTCCTCTGAAAGCCATGTACCAGGATGGGATTTAAACATGTGAGAGATTTATTGGGGGAAATGCCCATGAAGGACAAAGGAGGAAGCAGGAGTAGGTAAAGGGAAGCTTCAGACGGCCATGCAGGTCTGACACTTGTAAAAGGAGAAAGGAAAAGGACATTGGGTAGGAAAAGCCTTCAACTGTAGCTCTGCTCTGAGAATGTCCGAGCTGATTGTGGGTCCCCAAGTGAAACTCATGCACTGGGAGAGTTCCACATCACACAGAAATGGCCCTGCCTGCTGTAGACACTGTGAGTAGCTCTGGGAACAGAGGACATACACATGAATGTCATGATAAATCTGAAGGTACAAAAGAGGCTTTCAGCCAACTATGTGGTTTTCAGCTCTAATTCAAGAACAAGGATTTCAGAGTGGTGCACTCCATAGCCATGACTGTGTTAAAAGTGTATTTTGTCACTACACAATCTTTTGGCCCTGGAAATCTGAGAAGCACACTGTTATATTTACTCTCACTTAAGTTGGAAATGAATAAAACTCTGTATATGGTTTGGGTGTTTTCTAATTGAACACTCTATGATTTAATGAGATTGATACCATTTATATGGTCTCACTTAACAGTGGATGGATGGATGGATGGTAGGTATGTACATGGAAGCTGAGGAATTTCAGAAAACTCTTTTGCCCTCCAGGCAGAAGGTGAAAGTGGTGTGGCTGGATCAGCCAGAAAGTAGGCAAAGAAACCATGATTCTAGAAAGGGGACAAGAATTAATAAATTCCAAGGAAGATAGAAAAAGAGCAGTACCCTTCTCTCCACCCGGCCTTTTACCCTTCTCACACAGATAAAAGCCAGATCAGGAGCTGAATCATTTCTATTTTTGTTCAGGCTTAGCTGTAGTTCCAATAGCTCCTAAAGTTAATGCCCTGGTATTTCTATAACCAAAGGTGGGCCTGAGTGCCTAGCATAGTTGATCTGAAGGTAAGTTATTATTACAAGAAGATGGGGACCAAATCTGTAGGTATCATTAAGCAGAATGATCGGTTTCAACATATGGGTAAGGTCAAGTAGACCAAAATAATTCTGTTACTATCCAGTGCTGGCCAGTTATTTTATGGCCCACCTTTATAATACCTGGTTATTTCAGGATTTTCTTTTCTTCCCATGATTTCAATCTAGGTTTATCTCAAACATTTTAGCTCAATAGCCTTCTCCAGATCAGAAAGGAAAGGAGGAAGGATGCATTGTAAACACATGGTTGTGAGCCTCAGACTGTCTGGATTTGAATCCCGACTTTACTATTTACTGTGTGACCATAGGCAAGTGATTCCATCTCTCCACACCTTGATTTACTTGTCTGTAAAGTAGTTTGTAAATATAGTTTTCCCCTTATTGATTGCTGAAAGGATTAAAAGATAATGCATTTACATAAAGCATTTTATCATAGAAACTGATTCCTGGTAATTATGATATAAAACTTACCTCTAAGTATCATACCTTCAGTTGAAAATAAACATTTTACCCCCACAATCAGGTCACCCTACAGTATTTCTCTGATCAGCTTGTCATTTTGCTCCCTGAACAACGTAACAGTATTTAATAAAAAGAGGAACTTGGGAGAATGGCTTTGGTCTTGACACTATTCCTGTCTCCTTAGCTGTAGGGAGTACACCTGAAAATCTCCACAGTGGCATAGTGAAGAGGAAAACAATGATCCCAATAGATTGTGTTCTTGCCTTCCAGGAGATTTTTTTTGGACTACATTCCTTATACCAAATATTTATTCCGTTCTAGTTCCACTGACCCATGTTGATGAAAGTGCTACTATGGACAGCTCTAACTTGCACCTGAGCTTGAAACACACAGTTTCTTCCACTTCTTTGGAGAACAAAATCAAACTTGTATTTCATTTTGTCTTTGTGTTAGCGACTCAACCTTAATTATACCTGGCGGCCCATTAGTATAAGCCAAACTTATTTAGCATAGGATTTGCATTCATGGAAATAAGCAGCTGATTCATCATCTGAAATCAGCGCATGATTTGGGGTTGATTTGCTGATATTGTCTGCTCTCTGTTCTTTTTTTTTTTTATAGATGTATAACTGATATACAATGTAACCTTAATTTCAGGTATATAATATTGATTCATCAGTTCTGTACATTACTCAGTACTCACCACAATAAGTCCCCATCCATCACCATACAACGTTATTGCAATATTATCAACTATATTCCCTATGCTGTACTTTTCATCTCTCTGACTTATTTATGACTGGAAGTTTGTACCTCTTAATCCCCTTCATCTACTTTGCCCATTCTCATCCTCCTCCCCTCTGGCAACCACCAGTTGGTTCTCTGTATTTAAGAGTCTGTTTGGTGTTTTTGTTTGTTTGTTTTGTTTTTTAGATTCCACATAAGTGAAGTCATATGGTGTCTGCCTTCCCCTTTCTGTATTATTTCCCTTAGCATAATACCTTCTAGGTCCATCCATGATGTTGTTGCAGATGGCAAGATTTCATTCTTTTTTATGACTGAGTGATAGTCCATTATGTATCCATTCATCTATCAGGGAATACTTGGGTTGCTTCCATTTTTGGTTATTGTAAATAATTCTGTAGTAAACACAGGGGTACATATAGCTTTCAGAATTTCTCCTCCCTGTTCTTAAAATTTGTTGTCTACATAGCTCTGCCTGAGTTCTTCTACACATTGACCTGACACTGCAATGTGTCTTGCATTTTGACGTTTCGCTGGGTGTTTTAACCATGGCACACTTCCCTTATTTTACTTTCCTTTAAAATACTATCAAACTCTTCCATGTGAATAAAAAGGTAAGCAGTGGGAAAGATATTATTGAAAGAGATTCCACCAGAGGGTAAACAAAGATCTCCGTACCCAAGTAGAGGAGAGAGCAGGGTGATATGTAAGTGTTCATCGGGCAGAGAAATACAAAAGGTGATATCCTTGCTGGCAAACTGACCAAGAGTATCCTGAATCATTGCTCTGTGGGACACCCTGAGCTACAAGTAATTGCAACCTCCTTAACCCTCTCTCTCACCCTGATGACTCCATTGTTACATACCAAAGCTTGTCTACTTTAACACTATCAGTCTTAGCATTTCTCATGAGCAGAATATTACTATTTGAAATAATAAGCTAACACCTGTTTGTAAAGTCTCTAGATTTCTATACATCCAGTGAAAGAGACCTATGTTAACACACGGTAACTCTTTTATAATAGTTAAGGAAGTGTGATAAACTTGGGGTGTCATCCTGATGGGAACAGATGTGTACCTGTTGCTGAACAGTTGCTCAGCCTTGTGCATGCTGTCTGCCCTGGTCACATGTTCATTTTCTCTAAGAGACAGCCATCTGATCTCTGGGAAGGGACCATCAATCATTTTCCATGGGTCAGAATTTCTAGCAACGTTAGAGGAAACATTTTGATTAATGCCTACATGGTGACCTGGATGATACTGAGGGCTGAAAGTTGTGGTGAAAAGGAGGTAAGGAATAATTGTTTCTTAATAATCTTGGTTAATGTCCTTCTCATGGTTTTTATAATGAATTCTAAATTTTTTCCACACTGGGCACCTGGTTGGTGGCTCAGTTGGTTAAGCGACTGCCTTCGGCTCAGGTCATGATCCTGGAGTCCCAGGATCGAGTCCCACATCAGGCTCCCTGCTCAGCAGGGAGTCTGCTTCTCCCTCTGACCCTCTTCCCTCTCGTGCTCTCTATCTCTCATTCTCTCTCTCTCTCAAATAAATAAATAAAATCTTTTAAAAATAAATAAATAAATTTTTTCCACACTATTAAATCTCATATGTTATTATGAACAATTTCCTTTATCCTAGAAACTACAAAGAGAGAATGCTGGTTTGAGCCTCTGATACATGGTGTGTTTGTGGTTTATATACTCTTTTTTTCCTTTTTCCTGAAGACTCAGACAAAACTGATTTTATTTGGCCGTAAGAGCCATTAATAGTACAGAAAGTAAGGAAGTTGTTTTTGATGAGATTTCAGCAGGCTTCCTCAAATATTTAAGAAATCCTATCTAAATAGTCTCAGAATCACAGTGGAACACATAAAAAGGTCTGTTAGGAGCTTTGATGAAAATGTTTACCAACCTAGAATAACTGCAGGAGCTGTTAAATTCTTCTTAAATTGTAATAATTGAAGTAATGATTCTCTTAGGTGGTGGTCTAAACTTTTATTTCTGAATGTATAAATAGCAATGAATCTTCATCTACAAATCCGTTATGAATCTTCATCTACAAATTCTAATATGTAAGAATTGTCAATTTTCTTTATTAAAAAAAAAAAGAACTTTACGCCCCTGAAATGATGTGATAAGAAGGGCACTTGCCTTCTGTGGTATTTGTTCCAAAAACCCATAATCCCAATCTAATCATAAGAAAAATATTAGAAAAACCTTACTGGAGGACTTCCTACAAAATATCTGACCAGCACTCTTCAAGACTATCAAGATCATGAAAACAAGGAGAGACTGAGAAACTATCATGGATCAGAGGAGATGAGGAAGACATGAAAACAAATACAATGTGCTACCTTGGGTTGGATCCTGGAACAGAAAGAGACTATTAGTGGGAAAACTGGTGAAATCTAAATAAAGTTTGGAGTTCGGTAAAAAGTTGTGTACCAATGTCCATTTCTTAGTTTAAACAAATGTTCCATAGTAATGTAAGATGGTAGCAAAAGGGAAGTTGGGTAGGGTATATATGGGAGCCCTCTATATTATCTTTGCAATTTTTCTGTAAATCTAAAGTTATTCCAAAATTAAATTTCTAAAAAAAAAAACAAAAACAAAAACCTTAACCATAAACCCTCAATTCTACTGGACTGGAATTTCAGTCCCAGTCCTTATTAGAACTCCCTAGACCCTTAAGGCATTTGTCTATCCCCCAAAGTTCCTTTTAAAACCAACAACTGTGCTGTCATATTTGGGGGACACAGGCAAAAATGGGAATCCCAGAGCTAGGGTTCAGTGTTGTTAAGGGTACCTGATGATGTGTGAACAGAATGTCATGCCATCATAGGTCTGTCTCTAAGAAACTCATGCAGGAAGGCATAGGTGCCCTCTGCTCATGGGGCCTTCTGGCTTCCATACCAATCTAGGGATTAAAAAAAAACACTCTTCTTTTCTTGCTGTCCTCAAAGACTGCTATTTGACCCTCCCCCTCCCTAGAAATACCTGACCTTATTTTCCATGAGCTCAAACTTTCAGAAGAGAAAGAGAGTCACCTTTCTGCCATTTCTTATTTGGCCCTGCAAAATTCCTCAGCACAAGAAAAAAAGAAAAACCCCTATTTGCCTGAAATGGGTGGAGGAAAAACTACAGCAAAAATAAATAGATAAACATGGGAAGGGGGAAAGGAGAAAAGGAAAGAGGGAAATAAGCCATAAATGACTCTTAATGACACAGAACAAACTGAGGGTTAGTGGAGGGAGGTGGGTGGGGGATGGGCTAGATGGGTGATGGGTACTAAAGAGGGCAATTGATGTGATGGCACTGAGTGTTGTAAGTGATGAATCAATGAATTCTCCAGAAACCAATATTGCACAGTATGTTAACTAACAAAATTTAAATTAAATAAACACAAATTAATATATAAATTGTTCTGCTTTTACATAATTTCGAACTGTTTTATTATCATGACCCCAGTAACTTATCCCAAGGAACTACACATATTTGGGATTCTTCACACCTCTGTCCTCAACCCTCATCTTGAAGCAAAAGAAGCTCATACCTGTAAATTCATCTCGTGCCTTGGGGCACTTACTTCCTTGAGACTGGAGTTACTAGGGCCTTTCTGTTCCAAGAGAAGAGCTTGTGCTTGCTCCTTTCCTTGGTAAAAGACTTACTGAGATCACTCAGGGCACAGGGAAGCCTTCATGCCAGGCTGAGAGCAAGCCCAGGAGGAATGGCAGACAGAGCAGAAGAATGTTGATGTTGAGAGCAGGCCAAGGTAGACAAGGGTCCAGAGTGGAAAATTAAGGGAGAGGAGAGGACTCTGAAAAGGGATAGAGACCCCGTTCGGTCTGGGGAAGGCAGAAGCAGAATAGGTCCCTGAAGCTTTGCATGATATGTGAACTGGATTCACTAGTGGTGGTTGCAGAAACAAATTCCAAGGTCTTCAAACCCTAAAATCCTTTGAATTTGTCAAGCTTAATTGAAAAGTTAATCAAGGTCCACAGCTTTTTTACTGTAAAAATGGCACCACTTATATTAAATTGAAAGTTTTTGGCTAAGGGTGAGTCTAGGGGACAATACTGCAAATAGTCATTTCAGAGGGTGATCATGGTCACTTCGCAAGAGACCTGTGTCACAAATTGTGACTTTGGAAAGAATTCTTGTTCCCCTCATTTGTTTGTGGTGTGTAGGGGAAGAGAATAAACGGAAGCCCATATACAATCCTTTAAATGTTTAAAAGTTATAAATCAGTGTAACAAACTCTTAAAACATAATCTCTTCTCCTACCTTGGCAAATAAGTCTTCATTATGCAAATTCAAAAATATGTGTATCTATTTTATATGACTAATAGTTTGCCAGATGTCAAAGGCAACTAAATTTAATTATTATTGAGTGCTGTTCTGGGTGGTCTGTTACTAAGATAGCTGCTGTTTAAAGGCATAATAAAATAAGGACACTTCTTAAATGATTACATATTTATTGCAAAAGTTATTTGGCCTTCATTTCAGCAAAATTACTAATTATATTTTGTAATCATAATTTTCATTTATATTTCTATTGACAGTAATCTAAAGGATCAAAAATGCAATATCATTCAATCTGCTTATATTTTAATATATTTAATCAGGAATGCAAATTAAATGTAAAAAATTGAACTTTAATTTTCAAATGCATTCAGAAAGTTATTTTTCTTAATTATCCAGACATATTTGTTAAAATTAGGAGTAAAATATTGATTAAAATGATAAATTACAACTCAATTATTTTTAAAAACCAAAGTCTTACAGTATTTTATTCCAATCAAATTATCTTGTCTCCATTTATAAAAATAATACTGTTTGTAATGCTAGGCTTCAATACCCACCTAGTTGACAACATAAAGAATCAGTGACACAGGGCGCCTGGGTGGCTTAGTCGGTTAAGCGACTGCCTTCGGCTCAGGTCATGGTCCCGGAGTCCCGGGATCGAGTCCCGCATTGGGCTCCCTGCTCAGCGGGGAGTGTGCTTCTCCCTCTGACCCTCTTCCCTCTCATGCTCTCTATCTCTCTATCTCTCATTCTCTCTCTCTCAAATAAATAAATAAAATCTTAAAAAAAAAAAGACACAGTTCATGGGTAATATATCTGGAGTAAACCAACATACATAGACATTTGGGAATAATATGGATAATTTAATATTATACAATATTCTTCACCTGCCACATGCAATTGCTGTGAATACCATGTTAATTTGTGTATATCTCCAAAACCATAAGTTGGAGAAACCAAGAATATCCGAAAAAATGGACAATCAACCATAATGGAAAATTTACTTCTTTTTGCAAGAATCTGTTCATTCTCACCATCTGAGAGAAGGATTTCTATGAGTTAACTTGTCTTTTTTTTTTTTTTTTTTTACCTAAGTTCTACCTCTTAAAACCTCTCCACATTCCACAGCAACTACCCACACATCTTGACAGTATTTGGAAGCAATCACTTTTTGTTTTGAGTACACAGTGGGTGTGAAGAAGCCTTTTCCCAGACCCAATAGGGTCAGCCACAAGAGTAGAGGATAAAGTTACAGATCATGCCGCATTGGTGCACAAGCCTGGGTCATGAGTGGCAGAAGGTCCATGTGTTCTTCAAAAAATTATTTTCTTAGCAGTTTGATATGCAAGGTCTCTAAAGTGAGGGTTACAGGGCTGGGGCCCTTCTTGCCTAAGTTGAGGGTCTCTTCTGGTTTCTCATTGATCTCGGTCACTAGTCATTATTATTCAAATCCTGCATCATGTATCATACATTAAAGAAAAGCTCATTGTTATGAGAGGTGAAATTATATCAGATAGTAGGAAGGGAAAAATGAAGGGGGGGATTTCGGAGCAGGAGACGAACCATGAGAGCCTATGGACTCTGAGAAACAAACTGAGGGTTCTAGAGGGGAGGGGGGTGGGGGGATGGGTTAGCCTGGTGATGGGTATTAAAGAGGGCATGTATTGAATAGAGCACTGGGTGTTATATGCAAACAATGAATCATGGAACACTACATCAAAAAAAATTAATAAATAGAAAAAAAATAAATACATAAATGAAAGAGGAAAAAAAGAGTAACAGAAACCTAAGAGAAAAAATATAATTTAGGGGCTGCAGATGGTCTTGTGAGGCTAACAATGGCGGAATAAACATTATCACATATATTCCCCCTTCTCCTTGCCCACTGTCTCAGAAATGTATGTGAATCACCGATAGTAAGGTGGTTGGTTAATGACAAGTGCTAGCCCTCATGCCCAAGATCAGATAGCTGGTTATTTGTAGATGGTATTTCCTCTCTGCTGGAAAATTTGATAGATCCTAATTCAGCACATGATGCCTGGGACAGAGGTTTTGGAGTAGAGATACTGGTTGTGGAGCAGCACAATTGTCCATATTAACAGCTTGCCAGATAGCACACCTTTTCTCCCTCCCCATGAACCCCCTATTCCAGCCCAGCCACCTCAAAGATCACCCCCTGTCATCTGGTATTGCAGGCAGAGTGTTGTGACTGGTGAGATTTTAATTGGGATATCACTGGGTTGAGTTGCAGGCTGTCCCCATGGAGACAGAAGACATGCAGCAACCAAAGGAAAATGGGATCTTAGCATCCCTTTTTTCTTCTCATGTAGGACATTTCATGCCTTCTCCAGAAGCAAGTCTTGGCCCTAGCCTCCACAGTTCAAATCCCAAGACTTCCCCAAGGCCAATTCTAGATGAGTTGCAGCTGTAAGCTTTATATCTCCAAGGACTGGGGTCTCTGCCCTATTTGCCTAAAGGTACTCAGTATCTCGACACTTCAGCTTCTGCTTCTGCATGTAATGATTCAAGGGGCTTTAGGACCACTAAGTTACCATAAGGGAAATACCTCCTTTTTAAGGATAGTACCCCAGGCCTCTGCTCTAAGAATGCTACGCCAATGAAAATTATGGCCTGTTTAATTTAGGTTCCACATCCCTAAGGGCCATGTCTTTTTGTGATTTCTGCTTTCTGCAGAAACTCAATTTCTACAAGTTGTGCCTATCTTGATAAGTCTTACTGTTTAAGTATCTCTCATTTTAAGGGCTAAGTCCTGTAGAAAGCTTAGCTGCAGGAGCACTGAAGCCCTAGCTGGACCAGAAGTTTCCATAGTCTGCAGCCCCATGGCCTATGTGCTGGGAAAACAGAAGAAACATGAACTGCATATGCACCCCATATGTTCTTCCTACACAATCACAGGAAAAGAGATCTCAACATGGAGAACCCAAAACTGAGACCTTGAAGCATCGAGCCTTGGTGGACTCTCTCTTCCTCCGAATGGATGAGATCTTTTTAGACCAGATGAAACCAAATGAGCCACTACTTCTTGGAAGTCAGTAGGGAGAGAAACTCAAGATGCTGGAGTGTGTGAAAAAGGAAGCAAGGCAGGTTTGGGCAAACTGGGAAGCTCCATCTTGCTTAGTAGTATTCTAGAGTAGTGTTTAAGAGTGTGGACTCCAAGGCCAAACTTCCATGGTTAAAATCCCACTTCTAACACTTAATAGCCATATGGCCATGAACGAGATATTTAAATTCTCTGTGCAAGGAGGTGGGAATAATCACAAATAATAGGAGGTGCCCAGCAGGGTTATTATCAGTATTAATTAATCTACCTATAAAGCTCTTAGACCAGTGCTTGACCTTACCAAATCCTCCATTAGTGTTAATTATCATTATTATCCATCATAATCACCACTAGCTCTTGGAGCTAAGCTGTGGCAGTACCTGGCTCCAGACCCAGTTTTCCATGCATTATGATCACCACTGAACAGTGCTCCCAAGTCTGAACTGGTTCTTGGTCCTTGGAGGACTGATAGATAGCTTCTGTATGGAAGACACATCCCCATTCTTTGGGTCCTTAGCTAATGTAAAGACTCAGCTAGCTGGAAGCATCTGCTAGTTTTCAGTCATCTGTCTCTGAAAGGCATTAAGATAGAGGTTAGAATAGAAAGAGACTCCTAAAATGCTGTTGCAATTTGAGCTCAGTCTCAGCCAAGGACTGTTCACAGAAAAGGAAATTCAAAAGATGCTGAACTGGACTTTCTGACGGAGACCTTTTCTCCAGGATCCATCCCAGACTTTGGCCAAGGTTTCCAGTTTATGAGTGTGCATGCAGCTGTGGCTAAGCTGTCTGCTTCCACATAGTACACCTCACCAGCCATACAGTAACCACTGATGGTGACACTGGGACTCAGTTACTTCATAGGAATAGCCACAGACAGACTATTGAGCCCCACGTCTTTTACTACAACTTTAAGTCCGTCTTTTAGGCAAAAGGAAAACAATACCAAGTAGGAATGTGGAACTGAAGAAAGAAAGGAAGAACACAAAAGTGGTAAAAATGTGGGGAAACATAAAAGATTTTCTCCTTATTTTTTAAAGTTTTAAAAAAGTACTTGAATACTTAAAAATAGTAACATGTTATAGGGTTTATAGACTATGTAGAAGTAAAATATATAAAAACAGTACAAAAGACAGGAGAAAATGGATATTTTCTGCTAAAATGTTTGAAGCAATATAATGTTTTTTGAAGGTGGACTCTGATAATTATGTATTGTCAATTCTAGAGCAACCACTAAAAAGTAAAAAGGAAGAGCCAATAAGCCAATAGTAAGATAAAATGAAATAAACCATAGTCAATTCAAAAGAAGGCTAGGAAGTAGTAAAAATGGAACAAAGAACACATCAGACAAATAGAAAATAAATAATAAAATAGATTTAACATTTATAATCATATTAAATGTAAGTGGTCTAAATATTCTAATCAAAATTTAGAGATTATTAAATTGGATTAAATAGGAGATTCAACTACAGGCTGCTTACAAGGAAATGATTTTAAATATAAAGACAGAGACCAGTTAAAATTAAAAGGATGGCAACAGACAGACCATGCAAAGCACTAATCAAAAGGTAGTAAGAGGGGTGCCTGGATGGCTCAGTTGTTAAGCGTCTGCCTTCAGCTCGGGTCATGATCCTAGGGTCCTGGGATGGAGCCCCACATTGGGCTCCCTGCTTCGTGGGAAGCCTGTTTCTCCCTCTCCCACTCCCTCTTCATGTGTTCCCTCTCTCGCTGTGTCTCTCTCTGTCAAATAAAATCTTTTTTTAAAAAAAGGTAGTAAGAAAGATGATGGACTGAGATTTGGGGTTGAATCTTAGCTCTGCTGCCTAATAGAGGCAAATCACTTCTTTGAGCCTCATTTTCTTCCATTTGTTTAAAGTGAAGCTAAGATACCTGTCCCATGGGATTGTAGTGTAATTTAAATGAGTTAATCACACTAAGCATGTGACTTAGTTCTTAGCGTATATTAAGTGCCTAATAAATAATAGTTGTTGAATTGTTACTAGTGTTTTTAGCTTTGTAGTAGAAACCTCTACAGATGTGACATCTGAAATAGCTTGTCAAATAGTCATGGTCTCCAAGAAGTTTCTTGTTCAGTCTGGGTCATGGGATTCCAGCAAGCATGCAGAAGGAGTTCTATTTTGGTGGCTGAACAACAAAATTCAGTCTGCAGTACCAGTTGGTTAGGCAATCAGAGTCACTGCAGAGCTCTTGGAAAAGATCGATTGGCCTTATCTTTAAGGAGAGCTGGGACGGTCTGTCATCCCCGAACTGACAGGAGGCTGGCTTCACTCAGCCTCCAAAGAGAAGGGATGTGCCCTGCTTGATGAGGAGATAGCTGGATAAAGCTGGGAAAGACACCTGGAAGCTGCAGGGCGCACTTGCTGTCAGTGGGTGAACGAGAAGGAAGCATCCTTTCTCCCATTTCCGCTGTGATGTTACATAAAGATAATGTAACACAGATGCTCAGGATAAATAATTCAGAGGAAAACAAGAGACATAAAACTCGGGCATTTGCGGAAGCAGCTCCTGTGCATGCTTGTTCTGACAGAGTCTGCGTTTGAACTTTATATCCAGATGTGAATCCTTAATAGGAAAGCGTAAACACGGGGCTGGAAGCCATATGATAGATAGGATCAGCTGAAGCTGCTGCCTCAAGCACCTGTTTTCCAAGAACATTGCCTTTTTCTTCCTTGCAAGCGACCACCCTCTCTCCTGGTTTCCTCTCCACAGCAAGCACCCAACAAGGATATCTCCATGTCTCCTTAGACAACCGAATATTGGATCCTGATTTTATGGAATAATAATACTTGGTAATGCGTACTGTTTATTGAGCAGCTGGTACATGGCACTGTGCTAAGTACCTGCTTTGTTTTGTCATGTTTAACCCTCACAAACATTCCTGGAAGAAGATGCTATTATTTTTCCATTTTGGAATAGTAGGAAACTGAGGTCAGAGAGGTTAAGTAACTTACCCAAAGCCATACGGATAGGAAGTGGTAGAGTAAGAAACAAACACTGGGCACTCTGACTCAAGAGCCTGTTCTCTTAATCACTGTTGCACTACTCCATTAGCTATGCAAGCGTTAGGAAAATTCTTTCGATGCAGGATGATCCCCCAGTGATTGGCGGCTTATATAACCGTGTGTTATAAAACTTGCAGAATGACTCACGGCATGAACCTTGCTGACACAATTTCCTGCTTTCTGTCCCCCTTCCTTCAGTTCCTAGCAAGGTTCCCATAGGCAAGTCTCTTAACCTCTCTGAACCTCATTCCGCAGCAGAATCACGGTGCCCACTTCATGGATCCGTGTGGGAATTAGATAAAATAATCCACGGAAAGGGCACAGTTACCAGTGCATGGACCATACTAAACACCCACAAACAGTAGTAGTATTTAGTGGACAGCTGACAATTGCTTATGCTTTGAAGCTCAGCTCCTCTCCTTCCCTCTACATATGGACATCAGCTATATGGTTATCTTGGACAAGGCTAAATGAAAAGAGAGAATCTGTCCTGAGCAATTGTCAGTAATTGTGACCTTTTAAAGAAAATTACTTCTGGGGTTTTGTTTTGTTTTTTGAAGGCGGGGGTGGGAGGTAGGTAGAGGTCATCAGTGATGCAGTTGCATCTCCACAGGATGGCAGATGAAATCTTGTGATAAGATGGCATGTGAGGCAAAATGACCACTGTGCTTCTTGAAGAAATCAGGTTTGCCGAGGATGAAGGTTCACTGAGGCATTGGTCCAGGGAATTGCCCACCGGAGCCTTGTGGAAATATGTCTCAGAATTGGGATGCCCGTTAGGCAAGGAGAATGAAGGGACATGCAGGATGGCAGCAGCCTTCTCAATGTCCCCTGAATTGATTGATTGACAGCACCAAGCTGTGTTTGTCTATCAGATACACGCAGGAGGAGAATGGAATCACTCACCGTATGTGAGTAAAATATGTATAAACAAAGCTGTGATTTATTGTGAAATCAAAGCCACATGCTACCTTTTTATCATTAAAGTTTTAAAGTAGATAGAAAAGGGCATGAACCAACCAAATTTCATAACCAAGACCACCTCAATTTCCACTGAGGAAATAATACCATCTTAATATTCTCAAACAATAACAAACATCTCTGCTATATATAGAAACCAACACACATCTCCGAAACACTTGTTTTTATTATTCAACTGATGATACCACAAACAGAGCAGTCTTATTTGACAAAAGCCCCCAAACTATAGATTTCATAAACGATAACACATAACGTAATTTAAAACAAGGTTTAGTATTTCATTTTCCATCCTTTCGTGACACAACATGCTTTTTGAAGAAAGGCTTATACTTTTACACACATTCAGGAGAATTCTTTTAATTATAGATCAGAAGACTATTTTACAAGCCAGCCTGTCTGATAAAGGCCCTTTACTACTTCTGTGGTTAATCCTATTTAGACAAAGTCCAAATTTTGTATCATTTCTACTCTTCTGAGGCCAGGAAAGTAATAGCAAGGTATAGATGGTTTTGCAGATATCCCGTAGTACTTGCCATTTTTCCTCTACGTTCATATTTGATTTTATTTCTTTAGAGTTCTAGTTATTTTGTGAGTGTTTATCTTCTACCTCCAGTTATGCTTTAAGCAGTGAAAACTGTATTACACTTGAATAAACAAGTATCCTTGTATACCCATGCATACATTTACACACACTCACACACCTTAAGAGTACAAACATAAGTAGACTTTTTCAGCATCATTATTATGGGTGCCCCTTTCATGAAATATTATATAAAAACTGATTTACCTTAATTATAAAGCAATTATATAAATTTTCTTATACTGAACTGATGAATCATTGAACATTATATCAAAAACCAATGATGTACTATTATACCTTGGCTAATTGAATTTAAATTTTAAAAAAAGCTTAATAGCTAACACTTAGCCCTTAGCTAGGCACTGTGATAAGGACTTTATTTAATTTTAACCCTACAATAATCATGTCCATTTTTCAGAAGAGGAAACAGAGGTGTAGAGCAACTAGATAACCCTCCTAAGCTACTCATCAAGTAAAATGGGAAAGAAGCGAGGCAAATCCACTTGTGCCTCTCCCCAAAATCGTCACTTCACTACCCTGTCTTTCTTAGAGATGATCTAACCAGCTCATTCACTAATGGAGGAGATGTGAAATGGCCTGCCCACCATTTCTGAGCAAATTTTTAGTAATGGAGCCAGGGCGAAAACTTGGGTCTCTTGATTCTCCATCCTGTCTCCCCCCCCCCCCCCGGCTCTTCAAAGTTGCTTATTTTTCTCTCCAAAGTTCACAAATCCTCTTGTGGTTGGTGAGGGCTTCAAATATCCTTTCCACTCTTTCCCTTACCCAGAAAATCAGCAGCCGTGCGCTGTGGTCAGAAGGGCACAGTGCTGGCTTTGGTGAACATCCTGTGTTGATAAAGACAACAGAGAAAGCACTGTCTCTGGGAGCACTTTGAAGCCACAGGAAACCCCCAGAGGGCACAGGCTGATGGAGCACCAGTTGCTAGTTTTGTCCTAAAATTCCCTGAGATCCTGCAAGGGGTTGCAGAGCACGTTTTAAAGCCCCACCCCATGCTTGCACGTGCTGTTTCTCCTGCCCTAGACCAGATGCCATTCATTTCTGAGTCGACATCTGGTGTTGTCAGGGTATTTAACAGTTGCTGATTGGTAATGTGAACAGAATATATGGATTGCTTTCCCCCAAACTCTTTAAAGGAGAAAAAGGAGAGGAAAGAGAGAAAATGTTTATCTGTAATAGTGTTTAAATTTGTTGCTTGTTTCGTCTCTCTCCCCCTGTTCAACTGATCATGATAGAGCTACACAGTTTGCATAATTATCTGCCTAACACTTGTCTCCATCCCCAGGACACCAACTCCATGAGGACAAGGGACCATGTCTGTTTGTTCCCACACTGCATTCCCAGGACCCAATTTCCAATCAATCAGGGCAATGAATAGTTTTATCTAAGAGGACAAGGTCTGAGGGTGACAAGAAAAATGCAACATCTCCAATAGATGTCCTGAAGCCACAGAACATTGTCCTCCTACAATAAGTTATGGCTAACTTCAGGGATGCAGTTTGCTTGTCTTTGAACATGTACTATAAACACAGAGAAAGATGGAAACCACTAGTGTGGAATTTGAAATGTTAATTCTATCCTCATTAGAAAGGGTGAAACAGATGAGTTCTAGAGTAGCAGACTGGAAGAAAGGTAATCCAAAAGGCTGTCTTCTACCACAGATTACGAACAACTGAGTACTTACATATCCCTTGAGCACAGAGCAGCCCCCGACAACTCTGGTGCCCTACTTACACCAAATCCTATGTACTGATCATGTGGGACTAGAAATGTTTCTGGGGTGACCTTGATGACTCATAGCTGCTGAGAAATGGACAGAAGAATATATTAATCCCATCCAGCTTCCTGCACACAGGAATGCTGATGGTTACAGATAGTTTTTGGCAAGCCACTGGGAAAATTAGTCTTGTTCAAATTCCCACATAAACTCTCGGTCACTAAAGTCAATTGAGTTCCACCAATGCAAGAAATAAAGATTCGAGAGTCATGTGCCAGAGAGCTGCAGAATTCAGTAACAGTGGTCCATCATTGACAGAATGAGTTCTGTTTTGCTGGGAGTGGAAATAACAGTTAATGTTTCACATTCTTTCTCTCTTAGTACCATCATCAAGTGCTCAGTTGGGAGAAAAATATCAGACCTCTCCTCTGAAAAACAATAGCAATAAAAAAAATATTTTAAAGGAAGTTACAACAGTGGCTTCTCTCCCTAAAAAGTTTTATGAGTTCCCTTTCCTGGATAAAGCTATAAGTTTTTATTCAGGAATGATAAAAGACAGTTTGATGCTTTTTCATGAGTTCTTTATTCAGGGCACTGCCTTCTGCTAGAAAACTGAGAAAACTGGTGTCTTAAAAGCCTGGGAATTTTTTTTCCAGTTTGTCCTCATTTTGGTAGAAAATTTGAAGGAAAACTAAGAATTATGTTTTTGACCTTTTCTTCTGGCTAATGGATTTTTTTTTTCTTTTAGCCCAGGTCATGTTGGCAAAAGAATTCTACACTTTGATTCCGCAGTGCATAGGCATTAGAGTATGACATGGATGTGACATTTAATGTTTCACGCCTTGCATATTAATGGTGGGAGGGGAGTAAGAAAGAGCTGTCCTGAGGGCAAAGCAAGACTTCTATTTTTCTTCAAATGTTCATCACTTTTCTGCTCTCATCTCAGAGGGGATTATACTACCCAAATAGCTGCAGGCAGACATCCCTTGCAACCCAGTTGCTGCTCTGAGAAAGAGTTTAAATAACATTTTCTACAGAATTCTCATACTTACAGCTAATATTTTGGATCATTTCAAGAAAAATTTAATCGTGAACTCTTTCCACCTTTTTCCGTGTATGTTGCTATAACAACTAGAATCAGATTATGTTCATAAGTAAGTCAGCAGAATCACATGAATCGCCCTACCAGTGAATAAAGCACTTATAACCTCATCCTTCCAATAAAAAATATTTTAACTACTCACTTATTTCCTGTTCCATTCCATCCTTAGTTGAATTTATTGTTTAACAGTTTTTTTTGGGGGGTGGTAATATTTGAGTTCATAACCGGACACATAACTAGTTAACTCTTGGGAAGCTTTAGGGAGATGGTCATCAGGGAATTGATAGGAGGAAATGTGGTCATAGATCAGCTGGAAATAAATACATCTGATAGAGATCAAATTTGTGACTCTGACTAGCAGCCTGATCTCATTAACAGAACTGATTATCCTTCTTCAGGTATATAATTTTACCCTTTTTCAGATATGTGAACCCTTTGGGTCTGCATTGAAGCTATGTATTACAGTTTATAGAGAAAACAGGTTGACTAACTGAAAATAAGAGATCCCTTATTAAACTCTTTGTTTTCCCCTAAGAAGCCTTCTTCTCATTCATCTGAAAGGAATCTGTATCCAGTGTGTTTATTAAAATGGCCATATCAGTGACTAGAGTTAATGTGTGAGTATATATATATACATAATTCTCAGAATGTGACATAGCCATCAAAAGTACCTGGTCCATTTTACCTCTAACCTACTGTCCCTGTATCATTGGTTATCTCTCCCAAGATCATCGTATAAAGAAATATCCTACTCACAATTTAAATG
Organism: Callorhinus ursinus; assembly: GCF_003265705.2. Lineage (NCBI taxonomy): Eukaryota > Metazoa > Chordata > Mammalia > Carnivora > Otariidae > Callorhinus > Callorhinus ursinus. Next base: position 22,551,549 of record NW_027397077.1, on the reverse strand, counting down.
TTTAAAGGATAGCTACTCCTTCAAGATTTGAGCTTCTCTCACACCAAAAAAAAAAAAAGTCATAATTGAGGAAGCTCCTGTTCTGTCCAAAGAAGAGATAATGCCTCTTTCCTTGTCCTTTCTCTCTATTCCTGACAGCTCCATATACATGGAGTTCTTCAAACTTTTACAGGTTAACACGATGAGTTAGTTTAACAGCAGGGGCAGCCATAGACACTCAACACTGACTACTTTCTTTTCTCTGTGCTCCTGTACACTATCAGGGAGGGGTAGACATTTTATTTCTTCTCTCTAGGAAAAAAGAGGGCATTGTCAGTTTTCAGGAGAATTGGGTTACCCTCTATCTCTGTCTCTCTCAGACACACACACAGACACATACGCAAAACATACTCAACACAAACTCACACATGCAGACAGGTTGGGGCCCTATGGAAGAGTGAGCTGTATTACTTCAAAGTCAGAGGAGATGGATGCCAGCATTGAAAATTGAAGCATAGGTCAGGGTTGAGTCCCCTGAACCAAAACAGGACTTCCCACAGAAGAAATAATGGTTTCCAGACTGACCAAGAAGTGGTAGGACCACCAGGTTCCACATATTTGTGAACAACTGCAAAAATTTCCATGCCTCCATTTGGCATAGAAGGAGTGGTGTTACTCACCTTTGAGTTATTATGAAGATCATAATGAGCATTTATTTAAGTGACCACCAAGGTGGATAAAAAGGCAAGAGGTCTTTCTCCAAGTTTTCCTTTTTTTTTTAAAATTTTATTTACTTATTTTTTTGACCGAGGGTGGGAGAGAGCCCAAGCAGGGGGAGCAGTAGAGGGAGAGGGAGAAGCAGGCTTCCCGTGGAGTAGGGAGCCTCATGTGGGGCTCAATCCCAGGACCCTGGGATTATGACCTGAGCTGAAGGCAGATGCTTAACCGACTGAGCCACCCAGGCGTCCCTCCAAGTTTTTTTGTTTGCATCAGTCTACTGAGGTAGTGGAAGCGACAGGGATGTGCAAATAATAATTAGGGTTCAGAGCCTGGTTTAATTAATTAAAATGTGTTTATACTTACACCCAAGTGTGGAATGTAATTTTATACCAGTTGGGAAAATAATTGATAGAAGAGAGTAGAAGGGCATTCATGTGTGTGCTGGCATTTTTCTTAGACGTCCTTAGAAGCAGATCCAGAGACAAGGATTCAAGTGCAGGTGGTTTATTTACAGAGTAAGTCCAGAAAACCCAAGTAGATGGGTAAGGAGTGACATAGTAAAGGGGAGGCAGCAAATAAAACATGCATTACCAGACCAGTTATCATTGTGAGTTATGGGAACTTAATCCTGCTGAGGAACCCTGATAGTCTCCAGCCTCAGATTATCCTGCCTGGAGAGAAGGGAATTTGGGCAATTTATATACCAACTGACAACACTCACTATCGATGACTGTTCCCAAAGGATATTAATCTTCTGGATTTCCACCCGATCCAGTGAGGTCCTAGGCCCAGAGAAAGCACTCAGGTTTGTGATTTAAAGGTGTGCTACACTGGTGATGCCCAAGGAGAATTGGCTGGGAGCCCAAAAGGGTCTGCCACAGACTATGATGGCAGTCTGTGTTGGTTTTAGTGACAGCAAGCCAATAGCCTCATTTTTCTCAGAATTGGGGCCCCTTCAAGAAGTTAAAGAATTTCCCTAAGTTCTCAAATGTGCTTTAGAAACATATACTTTTAGAGTTGGAAGGGAAGAGTAATGATCTCTGCCATGCCACTGGCTTTACTAATGAAGTTACTGAAATCTAAAGAAGATAAGGATGTGTTCAGGTGTACCCTAATGAGTGGTACGCATATATTAGCAGTCAGAGGTTCTGATTTCCAGTCCAACATGGTTTGACCAAATTATGTAGCCTTTTATACCTCTTGTCTGTGGCTATTGGTCAAAAGTAGAATTCAAGCAAAATATTATTCAATATACCATCTGAGTTGGTATGCTAGTAAGTGTGATATTATCACTGGGTTATTAAAATGTAACCTTACTCCCCACCCACCTCTTGCCTGTTTAAATGTTCCTTACAACGTTACACCACAGATTATTAACATCCCCCCTCCCCAAAGCCTTACATTTCCTTGGCTTCACTGTGTCCCCTCAGATAGTGTCTCCTCTGCTTAGAATGGAGTTCCACGTTGTACCCTCACCAGGTGTTTCTCTACCATAAAAGGTCATACTTACCTTTTCAAGTCCAAAAATGTCATTTTCTTTGTGAAAGTCCTCCTGACATCATATCACAAAGTTATAGCTTTGGCTTCTGCTCCATAACATTTTGTTCTTATATTTCTAGGAGCAATTACAATATAGTTTAGATGATTGTTTACCTGTTTGCTTCCTCCCTCCCTCAGCCCCCAGATTCCACATTATAAGTTGCTTTAAGAGCAACAGTCTTGCATCATACGTATAGGCTAGGTTTATGCTGAGGCAATAAATGACCCTAAAACTAAATGACTTTTAAAAAATCAGTTGATTTCTTGTGCACATTTTATGTCTATCAAGGGTCAGCTAGAGTCTCTCTTCCCTATTGTCATCATTTTCTTTCAAATACCCAGGTTGGCAGAGCAGAAACTACCTGAAGCATTACACATTGCTTTGGAGGAGATTTTTTTAAAAGCATGACAAAACATACACAAGCTTTTGAACCTTCTACATGAAAATGATGAATGTCATTGTTTTGGCTGACATAATCCTTACCATATGCCAGAATATTTGTGATCTCTCTTAATAGCGATCTTTGTATTCACCTTGCCTGGCACACAGTAGATGCTTAATAAATGCCTGACAAATAAATGAGGGAGTAAATGAACCAGTGAATAGTTATGTGCATTTCATTTATTTGTTTGAGAAGTATAAACTATTTTGAGTACTGTAAGTTGACATACATTGAGATTATTATTTATTTTTCTTCACAAAACATCATCATCATCATCATCATCATCATCATCATCATTACGGTGGTCATTATCTATTCAGCATTGTGTGCTAGGCCTCAAGCTGAGGACTTTGGAGATTCATGTAGTCATCATAACAATCCTTTAAAAAGTGCATTATTATTATTCCTATTTTATAGTTGAGGAAATTGAGGTAAAGAGAAGTTATCACTTATCCGAAGTCACAGAGAGGGTAAGTGAAGGAATCAAGTCTACACCCAGAACTTTTGGACTCTAAAGACCACCATTTTAGTCATTTTTGTTATACTCCTTCCAGAACATCCCTTCAAGATTTTTGAATAACCTAACTAAAGCTAGTTCCAAAATGCCCTAGAAAGTCCATGTATTACTGTCAGTCAATGGGTAAATATGAAATCAAACCACATTAGTACAAGGGCTGGGAGGAGTATTTTCAAGCTGGCATTGTCCAAAACTCTCTTCTAATATTTGGTATTTTGTACTTGTTCTAACCTTTTGACGTTCTGGATACCAACTGCAAAACCTGAGGTGTCCACTGAATACTTGCACAAATCCTTAAAGGGGTCCAAAGTTATTATCTAGGGCAAATACGGGCTCTTGGCCCCCTGGCTGCTCATCCTGACACTAAGGAAATTGAACTAGTCTTCTGCCTATTGGAGAATCAGGTTCGGCTCATAAACATTTCCAATGACCATTCTGCCCCCTAGTGGAAGGGAATGCCTGCTGCTGTCCTTGGTTCTGAAATAGCAGTCAGCTGCGAGTCACAGCTGCTGCTTGTTATACCAGGACCTGGGGCGAGATCCTGCTCTGAGCTATACCATTGTCCAAAATTGTTTCTTGTTTCCTTTCTCTATCAATAAGCAGTAGAGCTGATTTCATGGGATTTTTATGGTTCTGTCACTTTGCTTACACTTGTTATTTTTATCTAGAAAATCGGGAACACATAAGCTTTTTTCTGTTCATTCTGATCCTACTGGTTGTGGCTGTAGGTTGTTGGAATTGTCTGAGTAAAATATAGAATGATTACGCTAAATATAGAAAAATTTTGCTGGTCATGGGACTGATTTTGATATAGCACATGCCAAAACTTGGCTTACTGTAATTGATATTTTTTGGGGAAGAACCCATGGAAATGTTAACTATCTAATTTGCCATTCTTTATACCATTGTTAAATAAGGTTTCCAGCACACGGAATACCTGGATCATATTATCTCAGTTGGTTCCCCCCCAAAATGCCAATTTCTTTATGCTCTCATTATAGAAGGTTGGTAAAAATCATTCTTTCAGGAGTCTGTGCCTCCTGCAAAGTTGAAGATATTCTTCACTGTTAGCCCATGAACCTTTAAAAGAATTTAGTTACAAGGAAAACTTTCTCTCAAGGAAACTTTTCTGCCTTCTTTTGTCCAAAAAGAAAAATGAAGATTATGTAACCTAGTGTGATTTTCTGTCTGTATGAGCCGCTAGAAAATGTATAGCCAAACTCAATTTCTATTTGTAGTAATGAGTTCATTTCAAATGCCTGATATCGCCTGCACCCCTGCCCCTTCAAATGAACATTATTCGATTTTTATCATTAATTGATTTATTTTGTTTGGTTTTTTATGCACAGCCTACTAAAAATTCATCTATTTATAATTTATAATTCTTCCAAATGGTCTGTTTTGCACTAAATTTTCTCAGCTGCTATAAATATTTTAGTGTAGAGAGGAGACATATTCTACACATATAAATAAACCATAATTCTAATTAACTTAATCTATTCCATATAACAAGTATATTTGAAGACTTATTATTAGAAAATAAACAGGTAATCTTTATATTGCCATGGATAAAATAAACCAGGACAAGAAAATTAAGTTGGCAGAGTTCACTAGGTGTTTTCTCTTATGTAGATATTTACAGAATATAGCAAGGATACTCAAAAAGAAGCATTTGGTGGGATTAAGAACTTGGGTTCTGACTCAGAATATCTGCATCTTTTTCTTAATAGCTGTGTGATTTTTTGATCTTTTTTCCTTATCTGTGAGAAAGATTGGTGACTAAATGAGACATGAATTAAAGGGGCCGGGAACACAGTAAGCACTCAATAAATGTTAGCTGCACCAATGCCTATAATGACACAATGGTAAGAACTACTATTATTATTACTATTACAGCTAGTATTCTTCCCTGACCACCCTGTTTAAAACTGTAAGACAAACCAACAAAACAAAACAACGCTCCTTATCTCCCATCCCAGTTTTATTTTTCTCCATGACACTTAACTACCATCAAGTATGTTGTATGTCTGCTAACTTGTTCATTTTTCTGTCTCCCTGACTAGAATGAATTTTTATTTTTTGTTTGTTTTGTTTTGTTTTCTTGCATAGTCTCAGTACCTTGTGAGTGCCTGGCATATAGTAGGTTCTCAATAAGTAATTGATGGTTGAATGAGTACATAGCTCTTCCTGAGTAACTACTTGCAGTAGTATTCCATGGGAGGTGAGATTCTTTATCCAGAACCTAAAAATGATTAACAAAAAGGTTAGATAGCACTACCAAACCCTACTACAGAATGAGAATATTCCTCACAGGGCAATCTGAGCCTAATTATTTGTTACAACTGCAAACACCACAGTGAGTTTTGAAGATCAATTTTAAGTATCCCCTTTAAAAAAAAATTGATGAAAGCTTTAACCCATGTGACAGAGAGGTTCTTGCCACATCACCAAGCCCTCTGTTATTAGAGATTCTGGAGCCTGCATACTTCAACTATTTGAGCAGAATGTCCATGTGGCCACACCCTAGTTGATGATAATGTTCAGTATTAGCAAATCTTGTTTTATCATCTAATTCCTGCTGATCTTCTCTATCAAGTTTCTTGCTGTTCTGCCTGGAAAGGGCCACTCTTTATATCAGAGTTGTTATTATTCTCTTAATCTGTAACTCCAAAAAAGCTCGGACCATATGAACATAGAACCCTTGTTGATCACATTGTCCAGATGCCCACCTGGTTTGACCTCCAGCATCACCATTTACTGTTGAATGGCTCTCATCATATTACTTATATTTATTAGTCTGTTTATTTGTGAAAAGGGACTGAGAAGCAACCCTGAATCATGTGGCTGATGTGAGGATGATATGAAATAAACCACATAAAATGCCAAGCACACAGTAAATACTCAGTAAATATCACATATTATTATATATCCCTAATTTGGCATACCATCGTTTTAGATGCTGTAGGATTTTTAACTTGACTCTTAGCATCATTGTGACAAAATTGTCTTTGCTGCCTCGCTTGTCAGTGTTCTTTTTCTTTCTAATAGAATTTATTTCCCTACCACCCACCTCCTCTCAAAAAGCAAATAATAGGAAAACTTACCTCATACTTATTTGTACCTTAACTTGTTTAAAATGGGTCTACGTTGTTTATAAGATGAAGTTCTGTTTGTGAGATGAGGTTTTCAAATTTTTCCTCAGCCGTTTGTCCAAGAATGAATATTATGTAACTCAGTGTGGTTTTCTCTGTCTTAACTGGGTCCAACCTCTGGGAAAATGTCTATATGCAGCAAAGATGAACTCATTCCAAGGTATCCTTCTTGTGCTATGTATGATATATAAGAGATACTTCAAAGACTAAGGGCTTAAGAGGCAGAATGACAATATACACATGCCTGTATCCCATAAAATTGCATTTTTTAAATTCACTTGGTTGAGATCCTTCAGGCATATATGATAAGTGTTGCAGTCACTGGTTCTACAGGAAGCAAGGTTTGGGGTTTGTACTCTTATACTTGATATTGGTTTCGTCAGAAATATATCCAAACACAATGGGTAAAAAGGAAGGGAAAGAAATGGTAGTTTTTGAATTTGGAAGCCACAGGCTCATGGAGAAATCTAAATTGTTTTTTGAAAACTTCTTTAAAAGTGAGTGATCAACATTGAGACCCAGAGCAGCAGTGTGTTTACTGTCACTCTCACTGCCCTGCTGGGGACCCCCAAGTCCTCCTGACCAGAAAAAAGCATGCTCTCCCATAAATCAGCCAGGTAATTAGAGCTGAAGGTTTTACTTAGAAATAAACAAACAGACTCTAAAGAGAAATTATTTATCAAGCATTGACAAATTACTTGTAACAAAGCAAAGGCATTCAAGAATTTTATACTTGATGACAATACCAATGAGGAAATAAGTGTGTCAAAAAGAAAATGCACATTAATAAAGTCAGTTCTTGGTAACCAAAGGTCAGGATTTGAATTGGAGAAAGCACTTTGGGAATTTTTTTTGTGTGTTGTTTTGTTTGGGCATTGGGGGGTGGGATTGGGGGGAGTGTGCTGTTTTATTTTATTTTTCTTCCATGAAATCATGTAGATAGGAGCAAGATTGAACTCTAGTGGTAAAAAGCCTAAACTACAGTCTATTTAAAAATCCTTCTACATATGAAATAATAGCCCTGGAATGCTGTACCTAAATAAAGAGGTTCAGGAGGCTGCAAGCCCCAGCGACAGCAGCAGACTTGATCCTAAAAGAAGAGTCTGTTTGAAAGTATCCAGGTTCCTCCCATATGGTGGGGCTGTTATGGCTACATCAAGGCAGCATGCTGTTCTAGGGCAAATGCCAAGGGACGGTATTTTTAGATTTCTCAAAAGCAACCACTGAATATATATGAATCTACAAGGATAGCATTCATGAAGTAATGTGCTGAAAATAAATTTTATTAAGAATTCCTTAAGTCAACCTTGACTATAACCATGTTAATAAAGAACAGGCCCAGACTGAGTTTCATTCAATCCACAAACATGAATTAAGCCCCTTCTCTGTTGAGAGACTGTTGGAGGACATAAGAGGTATTGGACAAGTGTCTTGCCTTCCTGGGTGGAAGATAATAGAGGCATAGAGGACTCGCAAAGCCAGATTTGCCAGACTTCCTCCGAAGACTGCTGTGAGCAGCACCCACCCATCCCTTGGAATTGTGTGCTACAACAATCTGAATGTGGTCCTTGAACCACATTACACTGTGTCTGAATACCTTGCTCTGACTTGAAGCTAGGAGCCTCATAGATTTCATTCAGGAAAACATATCTATGTGTCTAAAATCTGGGTATCATTCAGAGATAAGGGTACCATTTGCTCTTGTTGGTTGGATGGTTATTTTTTGTTATCTAAAATGTGAGTGGGCTGGTCAACAGCTCAGGCTTATTGCTGAGGTTACCATGAGGCAGGATTTCCCAGAGCATATTCAGGAGAAAATGGTGTTGGATGTGTGTTGGTGTAACAGTCTAAAATAGGGAGGGGGAGAGGGAATGTATCTTCTTACGTATCTAAATATCAGGATGGCATGGATCTGGCTTCAGGGATGACTGGATTTAGAAACTTAAATCCCATATGGTTATTATTTATCCCTATTATTCCCAGTTATTCACTTTTCCCTCCTCTTTTTCTCTCCATCTCTCAACTACATCTCCCTCTGAATGTTGGCTTTCCTTCTGCCACAGACAGGCTTTCTCCATGTAGCAAGGAGTGTATAACAGGACACTTAAAAGTTACAGCCTGAGAGATAAGGGGAGTCTGTTTTCCAGATCCAGCCTTTAATTCTTAGGGATATGTTCTGATTGACCTGGCTTGATTCATGTGCCCACCCTTTAGCCAAATTATAAGGCATATAATTTGTCAAGCATGGGTTGTTATTTTTTGCCTACCCTTGTGTCTGGATGCAAAGTGTATCAGAAAAAGATAGGGTAGAATTATTGCATGACAGGTGACCATCCTAGCTTGAGTCTACTCAAGATTCAAGTCCCCTACTAAGGGACTCTTTGGAGAAAGGATTCTGTGCTAATATATATTTAAGAAATTTTTTTAATTTAATTTTATTATGTTAGTCATCATATATCATTAGTTTTTGATGTAGTGTTTGTTCCATGATTCATTGTTTGCGTATAACACCCAGTGCTCCATTCAGTACGTGCCCTCCTTAATACCCATCACCAGGCTAACCCATCCCCCCCACCCCCTCCCCTCTAAAACCCTCAGTTTGTTTCTCAGAGTCCATAGTCTCTCACAGTTCGTCTCCTCCTCTGATTTCCCCCCCTTCATTTTTCCCTTCCTACTGTCTTTTTTTTCCCCTAACATATAATGTATTATTTGTTTCAGAGGTATAGATCTGTGATTCAACAGTCTTGCCCAATTCACAGCGCTCACCATAGCACATACCCTCCCCAATGTCTATCACCCAGCCACCCCATCCCTCCCACCCTCCACCACTCCAGCAACCCTCAGTTTGTTTCTTGAGATTCAGAATTCCTCATATCTGTGAGATCATATGATACTCGTCTTTCTCTGATTGACTTATTTCGCTTAGCATAATACCCTCTGTATATTTAAGAAATTTTGAAATAAAATTAATCCAGTTCCTTTACTGCAGACTGCTCAGAACTTTTAATATGGTAATCACATAGTGAATCTTCATGAACTAGATATGAAAAACAGCATTTATCAGTCTTTGTTGTCCTTATGACACTTTCATTCACCGCTAAGTGTGCAGGTATTTGGAAAATAAAACTCTAGAGAAACAATAGTTATAAAGTTTATATATTGTTTCCACTCATAAATGTTAAATATTGCCATCCTAGATTTCTGTCCCATGCAATCAGGTTGTGTGGCTAATAGAGCTATTCTGCTTCCTAGTTCACATTTTCTCATTTGTCTAACAAATGTTTATTGGGTGCTTCAGCATGGTTCTAGGCACTGGGAACAGCAGTGAATAAAACAGATAATAAGTTAGCCCTCACAGAATAATATTCTAATATAGAGACTACCAAAAATTAGATACACAATGGTAGGTGATAATGACAGCTCCAAAGAGAACTAAAGCAGAGTAGGGGGAAAGAGAATAAAAGGGGAGCTAGAATGGGTGGGCTGGTCATGGGAGGCGTCTCAGAGAGGTGACATTTGAACACAGGCTTCCCTGCAGTGCAGGAGCTGACCACTCAAACCTCTGGAGATGGAGCATCCCAGGCCAGTGCATGCACAGGCTCTGGGATGGAAACACACCAGCACACTTGGGGTAATGCAAGAAAGCCCAGGATCAAGGGAGTCAGGAAACATTTACTATTACCATGTCATGGGGAAAGGGTAAAAAGATTCGAGCAAACAGGTGGGAGGCTGAGCTGCTAAGCTGTGCAAGGCAAACCAAGCCAGCATCTGTGGGAAGCATTTTTGGAGATGGATGGTAGGGCAGAAGTTAAGAGACTGTGGTGGTTTAGGTAACGTGGACATAAGCTAGGGCAGTAGCGGTGAGAATAGAAAGGAGGAAATCACTCAGCCTCATATTACTGGATTGGTGTGACTACACACCCTTAGAGGGAGAGGAAGCATTGGGATGGGTGAATAGAGTCAACATCCTACATTCCAGTGCAATTACACCCTGAGAAGGCAAGAAGACTGGTGCACGAAGAGCTCACCGATCAGCGGGTTACAAAGGACTTAAGTACCCAAAGAGTGGGAGATAAGGTCACAAAGGTTAGTGTGCATTTGGTGCAGAGACTCCTGAGAACCACTGAAGGTTTTTGACCTAGTGAATGACCTGATCAGTGCAAATGTTTGAGGCATGTGGATGTCTTTTGTTTTCCGCAGCTCATATCAACCCTTCACTGTTCTATGTCCCAATCCCTCAGGATCCTGATGTAAGGCAGGGAACTGAGGTACTTATTTGAACAAAGTCACTAATTATTAATAATGCCTAACTTCCAGAAGCTGCCACTTTCAACTCTCAAGCATTGGAAGGAAATTAATGGCATTTCAAGTCCTGAGGCTGAACAAGATAGAGTGATACCAGGAGGCACTATAACACCGTGGTTTATACTATGAACTTGGCCCGGTTCTGGCCTTGCCTAGCTGAGTGACTATTGCAAGGCTCTCTGTGAATCAGATGCTGCATATAAAGTGGAAATAATAGTGGGACTTAGATAAAATATTGTTATGAAAATTAAATAAAATAAGCCATGCCAAATGTTTAGAGTAGTAACCAACACTCTTAAAAAAAAAATATGGTACTGTCCTTGTTAAGTCAACTTTTCTCCGTATCCTCCCTCTCCATATCCCAAATCCCCACCTACCACCGTGACAGATTACCAAATAAAAACTAAGGAAGGAGGGCGCCTGGGTGGCTCAGTTGGTTCAGCGACTGCCTTCGGCTCAGGTCATGATCCTGGAGCCCTGGGATCGAGTCCCACATCGGGCTCCCTGCTCGGCAGGGAGTCTGCTTCTCCCTCTGACCATCTTCTCCTCTCATGCTCTCTGTCTCTCATTCTCTCTCTCTCAAATAAATAAATAAAATCTTTAAAAACAAAACAAAACATGTTTAAAAAAAACTAAGGAAGGAAAAGCTAAATTGATCCTCATAATAATAGAAAGAGAAGGAAAAAGCCACTGGACTTGGGATTAGAGAAAATTGCAGGGAGGCAGGGAGCGGAGCTTGATGTTTTAGAGCTGGACTACCTAATATGGCAGCCACTAGACACATGTGGATATTTACATTTAAGTTAATTTAAATAAGGTAAAATTTAAAATTCAGTTCCTCAGTCATGCTACTCATGTTTTAGTGTGCAATGACCACAGTGGCTAGTGGCTGCCGTATTGGGCAGCCCAGCCCTAACACATCAGATTCTATACACACACCCAATTCTCTCCAGCTCTAAGTCTAGTGGCACAATAGCTCATGAATTTTTACTGAATAGTATCCCATTGTATGGATGTATCATAGTTTGTTTATCTATTTACCGACTGAAGGACTTCTTGGTTGCATTCAGTTTGTGTTGATTATAAAGTGGCTATCAACATTGACATGCTGGGTTCTATTTGAACATGCATTTTCTTATTAGTCAGTAAATATCTGGAAACAATATTGTTGGAACATGTAGTAAGCCTATTTTAGCTTTGTAAGAAACTGCAAAACTCTTCCAAAGTGGCTATACTTCTGCATTCACCTCAACGGTGAATGAGACTTCTTTTGCTCCACATCCTTGCTAGCAATGGATGTTGTCAATTTTTTGGATTTTAGTCATTCTAATAGGTATATAGTAGTATTTCATTGTTGTTTTAATTTGCATTTCTGTAATGACAAATGACATTTGACATATATGCCACCTTTATATTCTTTTTGGTGAAGTTCAGTTCAAATCTTTGGCTCAGTTTTTCCTTGGGTTGCTTCTTTTCTTATTGTTAAGTTTTAATATATGATCATATATTGTAGATACAAGTCCAATATTAAATATACAGTTTGAAAATATTACCTCCCAATGTGTTGCTTGTCTTTTCATTCTCTTAACAGTATCTCTTGCAGAACAGAGGTCTTTATTTTAATAAAGTCAACTCATCAATTTTTTCTTCTACATATTATGCTTTTGGCATTGTATCTAAAGGCTCATTATCAAACTCAAAGTCATGTAGATTTTCTCCTGTGTTATTCCTAAAAGATTTATAGTTATGCCTTTTACATTTAGATTTATGATATACTTTGAGATAACTTTTGGGAAATTTGTCAGAGCTGTTTCTAGGTTTGTATTTTTATATAGACATCAGTTGTTCCCACATAATTTGTTGAAAAGACTATCTTTTCTGCAGTGATTTACCTTGCACCTTTGATAAAAATCAATTGACTATATTTGGTTAAGTCTTTTTTTCTTGCCTTGATATGTGTGTCTGTTCTTTTGCCAGTACCACTGTTGTCTTGATTTCTGTAACTTTATAGTAAATCTTAAAATCAGGTAATGCGAGTCCTCCAACTTTGTTCTTCTTCAGTATTGTTTTGGCTATTTTAGGTCTTTTTCTTTTCCATATAAACTTTAGAGTCAGTTTGTTCATATCTACAACACTTCTTGCTGGAATTTTGATAAAATTTTGTTGAATTTAGAAATCAATTTGGGAAGAATCACTGGCTAAATAATATGGAATCTTCCCATCCAGGAACATGGAATATCTCTCTTTTTATTTATATATTCTTTGATTTCTCATTGGAATTTTGTAGTATTTTGCATTTAGATCCTATATTTTGTTAAATTTATACCTAAACATTTCTTTTTGTGTGTGTGCAACTGTGAGTGGCATTTTTTTTTTCAAATTCCACTTGTTCAAATAAGATACCTAGGAATGAATCTAACTGAAGAGGTAAAGCACCTGTACTCTAAAAACTATAAAACATTGATGAAAGAAATTGAAGACGACACAAAGAAATGGAAAAACATTCCATGTTCATGGATTGGAAGCATAATCATTGGTAAAATGTCTATACTACCCAAAGCAATCTATACATTTAATGCAATCCCTATCAAAATACCAACCGCATTTTTCACAGAGCCAGAACAAACAATCCTAAAATTGTATGGAACCACAAAAGACACCAAATAACCAAAGCAACCTTGAAAAAAAAAGCAAACCTGGAGGCATCACAATTCTGCACTTCCAGTTCTATTATAAAGCTGTAGTGATTAAGACAGTATGGTAGTGGCACAAAAATAGGCACATAGATCAATAGAACAGAATAGAAAACTGAGAAATGAACCCACAATTATATGGACAATTAATCTTTGACAAATCAGGAAAGAATATCTAATGGGAAAAAAATAGTCTCTTCAACAAATGGTGTTGGGAAATCTGGACAGCAACATGCAAAAGAACGAAACTGGACCACCATTCAAAATGGATTGAAGACCGAAATGTGAGACCTGAAGCCATAAAAATCCTAGGAGAGAATATAGGCAATAACTTCTTTTACAGCAGCCATAGCGACATGTTTCTAGATATGGATCCTGAGACAAGGGAAACAAAACCAAAAATAAACTACTGGGACTACATCAAAATAAAAATCTTCCCCACAGAGAAGGAAACAGTCAACAAAACTAAAAGGCAACCTATGGAATAGGAGTATTTGCAAATGACATATCTGATAAAGGGTTAGTATCCAAAATGTATACAGAACTTATAAAACTCAACACCCAAAAAATGAATAATCCAATTAAAAAATGGACAGAAGATATGAATACACATTTCTCTAAAGAAGCCATACAGATGCCCAAAAGACACATGAAAAGATGCTCAACATCACTTTATCGTCAACGAAATGCAAATCAAACTACAATGAGATATCACCTTACACCTATCAGAATGGCTGAAATCAAGAACATAAGAAACAACAGATGTTGGCAAGGATGTGGAGAAAGGGGAGCCCTCTTACACTGTTGGTGGGAATGAAAATGGGTGCAGGCACTCTGGAAAACAATATAGAGTTCCCTCAAAAAGTTGAAAATAGAACTAGCCTGCAATCCAGCAATTACACTACTAGGTATTTACCCAAAGAATACTAAAATACTAATTCAAAGGGATACATGCACCTGGATATTTACAGCAGCATTATCTACCAGAGCCAAATTATGGCAACAATCCATCAACTGATGAATGGACAAAGAAGAGGTCACACACACACACACACACACACACACACACACACACAGAAATATTACTCAGCCATCAAAAAAAAAAAAGAAATCTTGCCATTTGCAATGACGCGGATGGAGTTAGAGGGTATTATGCTAAGCGAAATAAGTCAGTCAGAGAAAGACAAATATCATATGATTTCACTCATATGTGGAATTTAAGAAACAAAAGAAGCAAAGGGGAAAAAAATAAAGGCATACCAAGAAACAGATTCTTAATTTAGAGAACAAACTGATGCTTACTGGAAGGGAGGTGGGTGGGGAGATGGGTTATATAGGTGATAGGGATTAAGGAGTGCACTTGTGATGAGCATCAGGTTATGTATAGAATTGTTGAATCAGTATATTGTACACCTGAAACTAATATTACACTGAATAGTAACTAACTGGAATCTAAATAAAAAACAAATTCCAGTTGTTCATTGCGGGTATATACAGCAGTTAACTTTTTATCTTGACCTTTTATACTGCAACTCACTTATTAGTTCCATTAATTTTTTGTTTATTCTTTCAGATTTTCTAACTACATGTCATCTGCAAATAAAGCCAATTTTATTTCTTCCTTTCCAATTTGTATACATTTTATTTCTTTTTCTTTTCTTATTGAACTAGCTAGGACTTCCAGTATGACGTTGAATAAGAGCAGTAAATCGTGTAAGACTGTTGAATCACAGATCTGTACTTCTGAAACAAATAACGCAACATATTTTAAGAAAAAAGAAAAAGAAGAAGATGGCAGGAGAGGAAGAACGAAGGGGAGTAAGTCAGAGGGGGAGACGAACCAGGAGAGATGATGGACTCTGAAAAACAAACTGAGGTTTCTGGAGGGGAGGAGGGTGGGGGGATGGGTTAACCTGGTGATGGGTATTGAGGAGGGCACATTCTGCATAGAGCACTGGGTGTTATGAACAAACAATGAATCATGGAACAGTACACCAAAACAAATTATGTAATATATGGTGATTAACATAACAATAAAAAATCTAAAAAAAAAAAACTATCTTGTTCCCAGTTTTAAAGGGAAATTGTCCAGTCTCTCGCCATTAAGTATGACTGATGTTAGCTGTAGCATTTTTGTAGATATTCTTGATTAAGTTGAGGAAGTTCCTCTCTATTCCTAGTTTTCTGAGACTTGATGTTCAATTTTATCAAGTGTTTTTTTCAGGGCGCCTGGGTGGCTCAGTCGGTTAAGCGACTGCCTTCGGCTCAGGTCATGATCCTGGAGTCCCAGGATCGAGTCCCGCATCAGGCTCCCTGCTCAGTGAGGAGCCTGCTTCTCCCTCTGACCCTCCCCCCTCTCATGTACTCTCTCTCTCTCTCTCATTCTCACTCTAGTTTTCTGAGACTTGATGTTCAATTTTATCAAATGTTTTTTTCAGCATCAATTAATATAATCATATGGTCTTTCTTCTTCAGCCTGCTAATGTGGTGGCTTAGATTGATTGACTTTTAAAAGTTGAACCTGACTTGCATATCTGGAATAAATCTGATCTGATCATGATGTATAATTTTTATACATATATTTTTGTACATATGTGTGTGTTTATACATATGTATTTAATTTGCTAATATTTTATCAAGGGTTTTTGCATCTATGTTCATGATAGATACTGGCCTATACTTTTCCTTTCTTGGTTAATGTCTTTATCTAGTTTTTATATGAGGGCGGTGCCCAACTCAAGAATATTTCAGACCTTTTGAAATATTCCCTCTGCTTGTATTTTCTGAAAGAGATTATAAATAATAGATATAATTTCTACCTTAAATGTTTGCTTGAATTAATCAGTGAACTCATTGGAGGTCTAGTTTTCCATTTTTTTAAAAGGCTGTTAATTATTGATTCGAGTTTTTAAATGGATATAGGGCTATTTGGGTTATCTATTTATCCACGTGCATTTTGGTAGTTTGTGTCTTTCAAGAAATTGGTCTGTCTCATCTAAGTTAACAAATCTGTGCCTATAGACCTGTTCATAACATTCCTTTATTATCTTTTAAATGTCCAAGGAGTCAATTGGAATGAATCTTTTTTCATCTCTAATGTCATAATTTGTGTCTTCTCTCCTTTTTTTCTTGGTTAGCCTGGCTAGAGGTTTATCAATTTTATTGATTTTTTTCAGAGAATTAGCTTTTGATTTCATGGATTTCCTTCATTGCTTTATGTTTCACTCTTATTGATTTTTGCTCTGATTTTTATTATTTCTTTTCTCAGGCTTGCTTTAGATTTAAACTGCACTTCTTTCTCTAGCTTTCTATTGCAGAATTTTAGGTTATTAATGTTAGAGTTCTCTTCTAACATGTGCATTTAATGCTATAAATTTCCTTCTAAAAACTATTTTCATTGTGTCTCACATATTTTGGTAAGTTGTATTTTTATTTTCATTTAGTTCAAAATATTTTTATACATTTCTCTTGAGGCTTCTTTGACCTATGGTTGACTTAAAAGTGTGTTAATTTTCAGATATTTGGGAATTTTTTTCAAATATCTTCCTTGTGTCATTTTCTAGTTTAAATTTATTGTTGTCTGAGGACATATTTTGTATAAATTCTATTGTTTTAAATTTGTGAAGGTGCGTTTTATGCCCCAGGATGTGGTTTATCTTGGTGAATCCTCCATGTGAATGTGAGAAGGACGTACATTCTGCTGTTGTTGGATGGATTATTCTATAAATATCAGTTAGATCAAATTGATTGATAGTGCTGTTCAAATGACTACATCCTCATGATTTTCTGCCTGCTTGATCTGTCACTTACTGACAGAGGTATGTTGAAGTGTCCAACTGTAATGGTGGATTTGTCTGTTTTCCTCACAGTTGTCTTAGTTTTTGCCTCATATATTTTGATACTCTCTTCATAGGTGCATATTCATTTAAAATTGCCATGTCCTTTTGGAGAATTGTCCCTTTTATAAATATGTAATGCCCCTTTTTATCCCTGATAATCATTCTTGCTTTCCAGTCTGCCTTGTCTGAAATTAACTTAGCCACTCCTGCTTTCTTTTGATTAATATTAGTTTGGTACATCTTTTGCCATCCCTTTTCTTTTCATTTTCTTTTTTTACAAGATTTTATTAACTTATTTGACACAGAGCGCTAGAGAGCACAAGCAGGGGGGAGTGGCAGAGAGAGAGATAAGGAAGCAGGCTTCCTGCTTAGCAGGGAGCCCAACTCAGGGCTAGATCCCAGGATCCCAGGATCATGACCTGAGCCAAAGGCAGACACTTAACCAACTGAGCCACCCAGGCACCCCTATTTTGCCATCCCTTTTCTTTTAACTTGAATCTATAAAGACTCAAAAGATCAAGATTCTAGCCAATTTTGTTTCTAGTGAGGGTTCTCGTTCTATTTTGCCATCTTCTCTGTATGTCCTCACATGGCCTTTCCTTGGGGCATACAAGGGGTGGGGAAGGACAGATCTCTTCTTATAGGACACGAATCCTACTAGATCAAGGGCCCATGCTTATGACCTCATTTAACCATAATTACTTCCTTAGAGGCCCCATCTACAAATATAGCCATGCTAAGAGTTAAGGCTTCAACATATGAATTCTGGGGAAACACATTCATTCCATAACAAATACTTTATTTCATTCCACTCAGCTAGAGAGGGCTGAATGAAATGCTCTTATCACAACTAAGATAACTGAGGTAAGACTCTGACAAAGTCTTTTCCCCTGGACAGCAGACCTTTGTGATGTAGAAGGCTCTGGACAAATTTCACAATAATTATTCTTCCTCTACCTCTATGAGCTCCTGTTGTAATATTGAGAATGTTGACTCCCGAGTTCTTTACATATCTAAGCTGAAACCAGAAGGGGTGGTATAGATTTAAATGAAATCCCCATAGCTACTACAGAGCTGGGACAAGTTTCATAGCATAGAAGAGATACCTCAGATTCCCATCTCTTCTGCAGCCTCTATCCACTTTGAAATAAACAACTGGAAGCTGTAATAACTGTCTCATCCAGCCTTTTGGGCTCATGTTCAAAGGCAGCTATTTGGGAAAGGGACCCTATTACCTTTCCTTTCTACTATGAAGATTGTAACCCTGAGGTTACAGAGATGATTAGTTTATGTGGGTCCTCAGCAAACAGCTTCTGTGACTCATTTTCTATTCCCTATACTTCCCCACACAGAAGATTGGGGGAATTTATGTTTATATGATGTTCTCAGACTCTCCTGTTGTTTAACAAGGCAGTTAGCCCCAAGCAGTATTCTCTTTCCTTCCAAATGGATTCTGGAAAAACTTTGGCCTTGACTCTGACAGTGATAGGCACCTAATTCAAAACGGTTCTGGATTTTTCTTGTGCTTGGTGGCTGTTTTTATGGAGCAGAAATACATTTTGAGGCCTGCCTTTCATTAGCTTGTTCTTCATATATTCAAAAGCTACAAGGTCATTACCACAGAAGGTACAATCACATACAGTCACCTCATCTATAAAAGCAGTCTCCATGGAACACAGGCGTGTGGGGTTTGATGTGTGTATTAGCTGAGGAGGGGCATTTGTTACTTACAAAAAGCCACAGGGATCACATAACAGAGCACAGACATAAAATGGAAAGAAAGCCACGAGAGAAAAATAGGATCCATCACTTATGTTCCACACTAAGTTGTCTGGGTGGTTTATGATCATTCATTAGTTATTCTTCACAGCGCTCTTTAGGAGAAAAGGGATTGGGTTCATTCAGAGGAAGCAGTATAAACTTTGAATCAGGCATTGTAGTCTTTTTGTATCTTTTCCGTCCCACCCTGCAAAAATCCCTGGATAGATGAAATCCTTAGATGATGGGAGAACTCAGATTGAAAGAAAGATAGGAATTTTCTGCTCACAACTTGCATCTGATAATAGGAATTCTCCTTCAGAGGAATAAAGAAAATGCATCTGATAATGGCCCATTGGACTTGAGGATGTCTTTATTCAGGTGTCAACAGTTATGCTTCTGGATTTGGGCTCTGGCGATTCTTTTCAGAGCCATATTGTTCCTGGCTTATTTACAGTTGTCCCCAGTATATAAATTCTCTCTATGGACTCAATTGAAAAAAATTGTCAAGGAGTGGAAAAGTCAAGAATTGGACAATTATTTGGCTCATGGGAATATTGTAGGACATCTGGGTCATTCATGTGGAGTTTTTCCCTAAGCTACTTTAGAAAATTGCTTTGACTCTCCATTTTCCTTTTCCTGGTAAAACATCATCCTGATACCTGTGAACAAGAGACTTGTGCTGTGTAAGTGTCTGTGAGAGGTGCAAAATGTGCTCTGTTCTGAAGATCGACCTCAGAGGTAGCCATTTCAGGGAACTATGCTGCCTATTTCCAAATTAGGTCAGATCTGAAGAACCAGTAAATAACAGATTCTTGGAAGAGAGCCAAAGGCAGAGCAAACTGTATGAGCTCTGGATTGAATCAAAGGCTTTATGAGTTGGGTTTGGAATTTTTTAGGAGAGCAAAGTCCTGCCCATTTGAGGAACCACCCTCCCCCCAGTTTGCTGTGGGCCTTTGAAATTTTCTCTTAACACCTCAGCCAGTCAATTCATGCCTTCTGAGCAGAACACACAGCCCTGGGAAAGAGACACCTCAGCTTTTGGGTGGGGCCACAATTCATTCAAAGCACCAAGTCATTTCCTAGTTTTGCCAATTATTTCTTATGTGTTGGAGTTATTTATTGCTTTTAAATCTCTGTTTCGTGGTTTTTTAATTTTTTTAAGTTTTTATTTAAATTCCAGTTAGTTACCATTCAGTGTAAAATTAGTTTCAGGTATACAATTTAGTGATTCAACACTTCCATACATCCCCCAGTGCTCATCAGGACAAGTGCGCTCCTTCATCCCCATCACCTATTTCACCCATTCCCCCCTTCCCTCTGGTAACCATCAGTTTGTTCTCTATAGTTGAGTCTGTTTCTCGGTTTGTCTCTCTCTTTTTTCCCCTATGACTGTTTTGTTCTTAAATTCCACATATGAGTGAAATCATAAGGAATTTGTCTTTCTCTAACTGACTTATTTCCCTTAGCATAATGTACTCTAGCTCCATCCACATTGTTGCAG
Organism: Callorhinus ursinus; assembly: GCF_003265705.2. Taxonomy (NCBI): domain Eukaryota; kingdom Metazoa; phylum Chordata; class Mammalia; order Carnivora; family Otariidae; genus Callorhinus; species Callorhinus ursinus. The sequence goes on along the minus strand of NW_027397077.1, from coordinate 22,531,100 downwards.
ATGGCGAGATTTCATTCTTTTTGATGGCTGAACAATATTCCAGTGTGTGTGTGTGTGTGTGTGTGTGTGTGTGTGTGTGTGTTTATACACATATACTACCTTTTCTTTATCCATTCATCAGTTGATGGACATTTGGATTCTTTCCATAATAAGGCTATTGTTGATAATGCTGCTATAAATATTGAGGTTCATGTAACCCTTTGAATCTGTATTTTTATATTCTTTGGGTAAATACCTAGCAGTGCAATTGCTGGATTGCAGGCTAGTTCTATTTTTAACTTTTTGAGGGAACTCTATATTGTTTTCCAGAGTGCCTGCACCCATTTGCATTCCCACCAACAGTGTAAGAGGGTTCCCCTTTCTCAACATCCTCACCAACATCTGTCATTTCTTGTGTTCTTGATTTTACTCATTCTGACATGTGTGAGGTGACACCTCGTTGTAGTTTTGATTTGTATTTCCCTGAGGATGAGTGAGCATCTTTTCATGTGTCTTTTGGCCATCTGTATGTCTTCCTTGGAAAAATGCCTATTCGTGTCTTCTGCCTATTTTTTAATTGGATGTTTGTTTTTTGGGTGTTGACATTGGCTATAGCAACTTCTTACTGGATATGTCTCCTGAGGCAAGAGAAACAAAAGCAAAAATAAACTATTGGGACTTCATCAAAATAAAAATCTTCTGCACAGCAAATGAAACAACAAAACTAAAAGGCAAACTACGTTTTGGGAGAAGACATTTAAAAATGATATATCTGATAAAGGGTTAGTATCCAAAATATGTAAAGAACTTATAAAACTTATGGGTTTTTTTTAGTTGGAATAATAATAGTCCAATAATAATAATGATATTGTGGAGAGTTGTAAAATTTAAATGAGATGGTGAAGCAGTGTTTTTCCTGGTGCATAATAAGTGCTCAGTAAATATTTAATGCAATCACAATTCCATGATTGTTGTCAGAATTGTAGTTGCCATCTTACTTAGATGAACTGCCTTGTGAAAATATTGGATGCATTATGCTAGTCTGGGTGTACCTAGTTATTTCAAATCCAGAACAAAATTGAGAAGTTGGCATTTTGGTTACCTTTCCTCCCTCCTTTACCGAAGATCTTTCTCTTTTACCCTCTGTCTCTCTCAAAAAGGAGAGTAACCCTGATAAGTTGTCCATAACTTATTGTAAATTACTTTAAGTAAAAATCCTCCTGAGCATTTTTGAATTTGGAAAGAAAAAGCTGATTTTTAAAGAGGCCCTCCCCCAACCTCTCTTGCTTCCTCCAACTCTCTCCCTCCTTCCCCCAAACACACACTGTCCAGGAGACAGGTTTGAAGTGAAGTTTTTGTTGAAGTTCCATAGACTCATAAATTTCTATGACCTTAAATTAGTTTAAATAAAACCACATTCCTACCAAAATTATCCTTTATCAACACTAAGCCTATTAAAAAAAAAGAAAAATGTTGGCTAAACACTATATATTAAACATAAGCACAGCTTTGGAATTCAGCTTTTTTATGGAAATTGATTTATCTTTGCACTTGTGTACCTCTGACCTTGTCAACACTGAAAATAAAATAGCCAGTTTATGAGCAAAATTAGTTTATTTGAGAATAACTAAATAGCAGAAGAACTGCAATTCAAGACATGCAAACTATGGCAAAGCATAGGTAAATCCAGGGAACAGAGGAGAAGAATATTATTTTATAGAGGAAAGAAGGCAATTAGGAGGAGCTATTTGAAACAAAAGTCAATCGGAGGAGAGCAAGAGTTCAGATTTGCAACAACTTTTCGTTAGCTAAGTTGCAGTGATTCTCATTGTCTTGGTTATTGATGGGCAAGGAGAAAATCTTCCTTCCTCCTGTTAGGTTATGTAAAATAAGCTTCCATGAGGGGTACCTATGAGAGTTCCCCCTTCAGGACTTCCCAACTCCATTTTAAATGACAGTTTTCCTTTATTCATTTTTACAACCTTTAAAGTCTTAAATGTTAGAGACACTCAAAGGCAATTACCATGCCAACATTATCTAAAAAAGCAAAATTTATGGAAGTAAAATTATCCCACAATTGAAATAACATTGGATGACAAAACAAGGATTATACTAGAAGATGTGTATGCTCTATTGAGACTTTGAAAATATTGTTTTGATGATTTGAAAAGAAAAGAATGCTTTGGAAGTTGTTCCTAATTAGACAGACATTTGTCTAATTTAATTTATAGCTGATGGATTTTAAATGGCCCTAAAGCTTCTTCAAATTTGGGAAAGTTTCTGTTTTATTGCTAAGATACATACATCTTTACAAAACCATGTGCTAAATAAACACGGGCCTCTCTGGAAGAAGTCAGAAGTGGTTGTTGAGATTTAAAATATATTTCTGGACACTTTTCAATGTGAGAATATCTACTACATTTTTAGATTAAAGATAAGTATTTTCTGATACAGTTCCCCCTATAAATATATTGCTTACTATACTGACATCATCCAGCCTGAATTACAAATTAGTTCATTCAAATCATTTATTCCTCCATGAAGTTGAGATCCTTACCACAAGAAATGTATTGTTCTATTGAGCTGTTGCCCCAGTTCACTGCTCTTTTGGGCATTGAGGACTCACTGACAAACTCCTGCTTTGGCTCTTAGTGGGATTAAGTTCCAGCTTTGTTGATGAGTAAAATACCCTCTCAGACACTTGAGGCAGAGTTTCCTTTCAATGCTGAGAAAGATGACAAACCAAATTCTTTTCCTTAAAACATAAGGGAGAGTATAGTAGATTAAACACAATGTAATATGGCTCAAAATGAGGATGGTCCATCCATCACTGTTCCTTTATTAAATTTGTCCACTGGATGCCCCAGGATTTAGGGTGTCTGTGTATGGAAACAGGGTTGAAGCAAAGATCTATGATTTAAGTTACCTTAGTTTTTATGACTTGCCTACACAAGGTGGATTTTGAAGTCACTTATTTAGTGGCATCTTGAACAGCATCAATACCATGGAAGAATCTATTATTGGTTATCAATTATTGGTTACTGGTTATTCGCTTGTCTAACAGGTGGGAAAGAGTCACAAACATGTAGAAAAGGTGAGTGTAACCATCTATTCCCTTCCCATCTGGTGTGTTAAAATATGAGCCCTGAATGCCTGATTGCAGGCATGCTAAGAAAGTGACAATGTTTGCCCTTTCATACAACCTCAAGTAGCCTCATCCATTTGCCCTATGTGCTGTATTTAAAATGATGATTTTTGATGTATCCCATGATGTGAAAATGTTAGGGAGGATTGCTCTCAATCAGTGGTTCTCAACATTTAGCATACATCAAAATCACTTGGAGGGCTTAATAAAACAGATTTCTGCTGTTCTCTCAGAGGTTCAGATTCAGTAACTCAGGGGCCTAAGAATTTGCATTTCTAGTAAGCGTCCAAGTGGTGCTGTTGCTGCTGGTCCAGTAATGTGTTTTAAGAACCACTACTCCAGGTGTTCTTAGAAACAAACAAAAAATCCAGTGGAATGAAAGAAACAGGAGTGTCAAAGAATCTCAGTCATGCCTTGCCTTATCTTGGATTGTAGATGGATATGAAATGAGAGGTTGTTCTTAAATGATTTTTTTTCAAATCTCCAATTCTGTGAATCTTGTGCAGTTTGTGATATCTCTGATTCCTGTATTTCTCCATCAATGTTTCAGTATCTTATATTTTAGAAATCTATTTTCCATTCTTAAAAGACACAGCTTAGAACTCATTCTGACTCAAGTGCATATTACGCCACTCATCATTTTTCAAAATTGAATCAGTTTAAACTCAAATCTTCTGCAATCTTAGGTAGGCTGACCCATCATCCCGGTTTGCCCAGGACTTTCATTGCTACAGTTAGGAAAGTCCTGGGCAGGCCAGGATGAGTTAGCCACCTTCCTTAGCAGTCTGACCAAATTTTGGTCAGCTCTAAACATAATGAGAATGTGCCTTTGTCATCTAAATCACTTATGTAATACCCATATTAGGAATGTACCATATTCTCTTTATTCTCTAGATACAATTTAATAAATAAATGTAACGAACATCCTTTTCTCTAACATATCTTACCATTATATTGTCTTCATATTAAAAAAAATTATCTATTGCCTTTACCAGATCATTAGAATCATTCAAGAAGGAAAATGGCTTTTATGCTGCATATCTCCTGTATATCTGGTGGGAAGATCTTTGACTTTATACAATTTTCTAAAAGACAGATTTGAAACACTAAATTAACCCTGACCTATAGCCAAAATTGGCTCTTAAAACTCACATGTTTGGGAGTAAACAAAACCATCTATTTCTGAAGGTTTCCATCTCATCTCTCTTCTGGGAGATTAATTCCATGAACTTTGCTAAAATAGTATGATTTGCCAGCAGCAGGAAAAGTATAACAAATTAATTATAGATGTATGTTAAATTACTTTCATTACCATCTCTGGTTTAGGGATAGGCTCACATGACTGGAATGACTGATCAAAGAGTCTTTGATCCGTCCCCATAGCAAGAGCTACTTTTGTTCTGCTTGTAATGCAGTTCACAGATAAGGGAAGAAGCCAAGCTCTGATTTGAAGAGGAAGGAATATGGCTGGTTCAGTGTTAGGTATTCAAGTATACATGTAGCTATAACCTTGATTGTCTTGGGTTCCACTAGCCTCAGGTTTCAGAGGCCACATAGACGAAGACTTTTGCCAGCTTCAACCCCTCAATTTTCAGCCCTCACTTCTCACTTTGAAGTTTGTAGCGGGCCTTCGGATTTCTCACATTTCTCACAAGCTGCTCCCTGGCTCTACTGCCAAGCCCTCCTGGTTGTTCCTACTAGCTGGTATTTGGTCTGGGTCTTGGGGTTTCGTGTTACTTCCTAACCAAAGAAACTTTAGCTCTTTACAGTGACGCTAAGGCTAGAATTCATGGGAGATATGGAATTTTACCTTAGCCACTGTGTGAGACCCCAAGCAACTTAATATAATTCAACCTGTTTTCAGAGGCTGAATAAACAAATGGACAATGGCCAGATCATATCTAAAAATAGAACCCCAATCCACAATCTGCAGCAACCAGTCTGGGTAGCCAAACTACAATTTCTAGAGCAATCAGCCCAAAACAGTCAGTACTTAATCAATAACTGATAGCTTCTTTAATATGTGTGCCTGCTTCCAACTTACGGTCAGAAAGAGAAATCCCCTACACCAATCCCATAAGATGCCCTGCTTCTACTCAGCCCTTCTCCAGTTTCCCTATGCCAATAGCCTCCAACCAGTACACACTGGAAGCCTTCCCTTTTTCCACTTGAAAGCTTTCCACACCTGCCTTCCAGTATCTGCTAAATGCAAGTGATGGTGGCTGACTCCTTTGTATAGCAACCTCTGAATAAATAGTCTTTGCTTTTTCTTACTTCTTTCTTCTATAAAGGAGAGGTTTGGAAGGGAAAAAAAAGAGCCAGAAGGGGTCTAGGGTTCATTAGCAGAGCACCTGTTAACACTCAGAGAACTAGACAGGTTATTTCCCATCTCTTAAGAAGCTTGGAGGTTGGGATGCCTGGGTGGCTCAGTTATTAAGCGTCTGCCTTTGGCTCAGGTCATGGTCCCAAGGGTCCTGGGATCGAGCCCTGCATGGAGCCCCGCATTGGGCTCCCTGCTCCACAGGAAGCCTGCTTCTCCCTCTTCCACTCTCCCTGCTTGTGTTCCCGCTCTTGCTGTCTCTCTCTCTCTGTCAAACAAATAAAAATTTTAAAATTTAAAAAAAAAAAAGAAGCTTGGAGGTAGGCACATCTGTGCCCACTCCCTGCTTACTTATCTGTTTTACAAACAGCCAGTCTTATGTCAGCTTAGACAGGAGAGTTTCAAAGTTAAAATAAGATTTTAAAACTGGAGACAGATGCAACACCAAAAAAGAAAAAAAAAAAACACACACACACAGACACACACAAAACAACAAACAAAAACAACCACATAATCCAATTTAAAAATGGGAACAGGATCTGCATACACGTTTTTCCAAAGAAGACATACAGCTGGACAACAGATACATGAAAAGATGCTCAATACCACTAATCATCAGGGAAATGCAAATGAAAACCACAATATCACCTCACACCTGTCAGAATGACTAAATATCAAAAAGACAAATAAAGAGTATTGGTGAAGACGTGGAGAAAAGGGAATTCTCCTGCACTGTTGGGAATATAAATTGGTATAACCACTGTGGAAAACAGTATAGACTTTCCTCAAAAAGTTAAAAATAGAAACACCATATCATCCAGTAATTCCAATATTGGGTATTTACCTTAAAAAATTTAAAACACTAATTCAAAAAGATATGTACTCCTTTGTTTATTGTAGCATTATTTACAATAGCCAAGTTATGGAAGGAACTTTAGTGTACACAGATAGAGGAATCGATAAGGAAGATGTGAGATATAGATTTAGATGGATAGAGATATATCTATAACTTGAATCTATCTATATCTATATAATAGAATATCACTTAGCCATAAAAAGAGGATGAGAACTTGCCACTTGCAACAACATGGATGAACCTAGAGAATATTATGCTGAGTGAAATAAGTTAGACTGAGAAAGAAAAATACCATATGATTTCACTCATACGTGTAATCTAAAAACAAAACAAAACAAATGAACAAACAGACAAAAAGCAGAATCAGACCTATAAATGCAAAGAACAAACTGATGGTTGCCAGAGGGAAGGAGTGGGGATTTTGGGCAAAATGACTGAAGGGGAGTGGGAGATACAGGCTTTCAGTTATGGAGTGAAGAAGTCACAGGAATAAAGGGCCCAGCATAAAGAATATAGTCAATGATATTGTAATAGTGTTGTATGGTGACAGATGGTAGTAGCTATACTTGTGGTGAGCATAGACTGGCATATAGAGAAGTTGAATCACTGTGTTGTTCACTTGAAACTAATGTAACATGGTTTATCAACTATACTCAAAAAAATTAAAGAAAAAAAAAACCTGAACATTGGGGACGGTATGTGCTATGGTGAGCGCTGTGAATTGTGTAAGACTGATGAATCACAGACCTGCACCCCTGAAACAAATCATACATTATATGTTAATAAAAAATAATTAGAAAAGTAAAAAATAATAAAAACTGGAAATAAATTATTTGCATCTCTACAGAACAAAATTTACAAAGGAACCTCTGCCCCTCCAGAGTTAAAAAATAGCCCAGTGGATAGAAAATCAAGCCCAGCAGGTCACTGAAGGAACATCTAGTAATCCTTTTGCTCATTTCTAAGTTTCAGATATTTTCTGACAAAACCCTAGTCCAGATGAGAAAACCTGAGGTGTGGAGAGGTTCTGTAACGGGCTCAAAGTCACAGGCTCCTTGGTGCTAAGACTCAAGTCAGAACTAGTGACTCTGGACCCTGAAGTCTCTGTGAAAGAGCAGTGGCCAGAGTTTTACTTCTTCTGCCTCACCACATCTTATTCCACACATAGGGTATAGTTGGTGCCTTTCTCCTGCCTACAATCCACAAAGAGAGCATCTTCTACTTCTCTCTGCCTGTAGGCATGTGTGGCCCACTCAGGAGGATAGCTGGAAATACCTGAGAGTTCACATCCCTTGGATGACCCTCAAGCAATGACAGAGAAGTATTGATGGATAAATAGGATTCATATCGAGCTTCCCTGTCCTTAATGAGACATTTCTGAGAGATGTACCACAGTCTCTCAGAGAGTCTCCAGCAAGAATGAGGTCTGGTTGCCCTCAGAAGTAGCCTGATCATTAACATCTGCTTCATTGGCATTCATCCCTTCCCTGTCTTACTCCCCCATCCCTCACCATGTGTCCTGGAATTACCCCCCAAATAGGTTACTTGCAGCCAAATCTTGGCTCAGGGTTTGTTTTAGGAGGAACCTAAACCAAGACAGAGAGGGAGCCTAGTTTTCAGCATTGCAGATCTCCTCATCAAAACATCCATTGTCTATAATGGTTTGAATGAAATGCAAACATTACAATCAGATAAGAAAATGACAGATGTTGCAGAGAATACAATTTGTCAGGAAAGATTCTTTTTAGTAAGTCATTTGTCATCATATTACATAGCTTTCCTTATGAGGGTTTTGGAACCAGAATTACAAGTCTCTGTGTGTGTATATATGTGTGTCCTCAAATCCTTTAATCTTGCATAGATACTCAAAATAGATTGGAGAAATTTAATTAACCTTTGATGATTTGTACATTTCACTCACATTTTAAAAGCAAATACTTTAGAATTTTAAAACAAAAGATAGTAAAATCACAATTTCAAAGACAACATAAAATATCTTGGGGAAGATATGTGCTACAGTGAACGCTGTGAATTGTGTAAGACTGTTGAATCACAGATCTGTACTTCTGAAACAAATAACGCAACATATTTTAAGAAAAAAGAAAAAGAAGAAGATAGCAGGAGAGGAAGAACGAAGGGGAGTAAGTCAGAGGGGGAGACGAACCAGGAGAGATGATGGACTCTGAAAAACAAACTGAGGTTTCTGGAGGGGAGGAGGGTGGGGGGATGGGTTAGCCTGGTGATGGGTATTGAGGAGGGCACATTCTGCATGGAGCACTGGGTGTTATGAACAAACAATGAATCATGGAACAGTACACCAAAACAAATTATGTAATATATGGTGATTAACATAACAATAAAAAATTTAAAAAAAAAGAAAAATATCTTGTGAATACCTTAATTAATGAGGCTTCAGAAATAGACATAAATAGCCCTGAGATCATAAAGAAAGAGAGTAGAGAGCAGAGATGAGAAAAGTACTTAATTACTGAAATGACACAATTGCACTCTCAGAAGTAGATCTTCAAGCAAAATATTGATAATGGTGAATGATACTGTATTAGTACGAGCTAAGAATCTGGGAGTTCCCCAAATGTCTCATGTGAGAATTGGTTGTCTCATGCTTGCAAGTTCACTTAACCTCATTCAGGTGTGTCATATATGTCTAATATGCAGTCCTTCCCGCAACATCAGTTACTGTCCAATAATCAAATAGTGAAACAAATTAGGAAGTATATGTTCATTTGTATGGATGTATATGTATGCAAGTTGTATGTGTGTGTATATCCTAATTACAAAATATACCCATTTTAGAAAGCACATAAACATTTAGAAAAAGACCAATGACCCCATGAATATACTCCAGAAATTAATCTTTCAGCATATATAACCTATACTTATTATATTTTTAAATAAAACACATTTATATATGTAAATGCACATACAGAATAGAATTTGGCTCCAAATGTATTAACTATTTGATACCCTGAGTTTTTCACTTATTATGAATATTTTTCCATGTCATAAAATATTTATTGAAAACAGCCTATAGTTGACTTCTAACTATCTCGCTCTATTTATATTCCATAATTTATTAAATTTCTCCTATCATTAGACATTTATGTTGTTTGCAAATATTTGCCATTATAAATAAGGCTGCAATTAGTATTTTTATTTATTGTCTTTATCTCTTGATTAGTTTCTTGTAATCAATTACTACGAGTGGAATTTTCTGAGACATGATGATGACATATTACTAAATTATTCATCTGTATAACTTACATATTCTTGTAAGTATTATGTAACAGTTACAATTTAATCACATCCTTAACTTTGTATATTAACATTTTTTAACTTTTTTCACTTTGATACATGAAGAATCTCTCAATTCTTAAATTTAGATAAATTTGCTTATTATTGAATAATTATTTATGTCATTTACCCCTTTTCTTTATAGTTTTAAGGGTTTTATATATTTTCACAGTATTATTCCTTTGTCCTTATTTAACAAGTATTTATTGAGCATTTACGTATACCAATCTTTATGGTAGGCCCAGGAGACAGGATATTGAACAAAATAGTAGTATCCTCTTCTCTCATAAAGCTTACAGTCTGTGGGAGGTGGACAGTTGAACAGATGGGTTTAGAGGAAGAGTACAAGGTGTTATGGAAATTTAAAGGATTAACACTGTGCAGAAGAGTAAATATAACAGGCCTGACACTGGTTATCCTTAAAACTCCTGCTTACTAGGTTGTCTTTTGGATGTCATGAGTTCTAACCATTCTCTGATAAGAATGGCTTACTGTACCTGAACAACTCGTACTCATAATGTGATGTATGCTGAACACTTGCTTTCTTCCTGGGAGTCTGAAACCTTGGCACAGGCCAGGCAGAGGCTGCCCACATGAGCATCCCCCAGGAAAAACTCTGGACACTTAGTCTCTAATAAGCTTCCCTGGTAGGTTACAGTTCACATGGATTGTCACAACTTGGTGGGAGAGTTAAGCATGTCCTATGTGACTACACTAAGAGAAGACCCTTAAAAGACCCTTGGACCTGGTTTCCTCTAGACTTCACCCTGGGAAACTTTTGCCTTTGTTGATTTTGATTTCTAACTTTTTGCTGTAATAAATTTTAGCTGTGAGTGTGACAAAGCATAGAACCTTGGTATTCTTTTGGAGACCATGGACACAACCGCCTAAAAAGTAACACTGCTCTACCCCTTGCTCACAAAGCTTAAAAGCAAGACCTGAAAGGATCACACCATGTCAGGTGACTTAACCGTGTCTCAAAACAAAGCTGAAGAATAATTTTACAGGGGGAGAAATAAGACTCAGCACCCAACTAGCTAAAGTTCCCAATGTCTGGTGTCCAATCAAAACATACCAAGCTTGCAAAAAAGGAGGAGAATGTAACCCATAACGATGAGAAAAATCATTCAAAACTCATCTAGAAATGACACAAATGATACACTAATAGGCAAGGACATTAGAGCAGTTATTTAACCAGTCCGTATATACAACAAGGTAGAGGAAAGATTGAATGTATTAAGTAGAGACTTATAGAAAAAAAAAAAAAAAGGACCCAAACCAAACTACTAGAGATGAAAACTACAATGTCTGAGATGAAAAATACACGTAATAGGAAAATAATTACAGATTGGACATTGCAGAGGAAGAGATTAGTGAATTTGGAAGACATAACAAGAGAAATAAATAAATTAGAGAAACAGCTATAAAAACTGAAAGAGGTATCGGTGAACTGTGGGAAACTTCCATCAACCAAAATATGTGTAAACAGAGTCCCCAAAAGGAGAGGATAGGGAGGATAAGACAGAAAAAAACCTTTAAAATTTTTATTTTTATTTTTTAATTGAAGATGAAATATATTAGTGTCAGGTGTACACCGTAGTGATTCAACAACGATATACATTATGAAATGCTCACCACAATAAGCATAGTTAGCATCTGTCACCATACAACATTATTATATTATTGACTGTATTCTCTACACTTTACTTTTCATCTCCATGACTTACTCATTTTATAACTGAAAGTTTGTATCTCTTGATCCTCTTCATCTATTTCATCAAACCCCTCCCCACCCCCTCCCTCCTATTCCACCATGTTTCCTCTGCCCATTTGAAAAATTTTGAAAATGTGCAAAGTGCCACAAGAGAGAAGGATGGAGGAGAGAGCTACCCATGAGGCAACATCTGGCCAGTGAGAGAGACGAAATTAACAGGAACATTAGTAATTTCCCTCTTAATCCTCTTTCTCTTGGACTGTTCTGGAATACCTATATTCTGTACAGCCTTTCAAGAGGTCACCTGCTTGGGCAAGTGACTATGTCTGTTTCCATCTGGTGAAGAAGTGGACAGCTGAGTGATGCACCACCTTGTATTTTCTTTCCATCCTTCCTTGACTGACTCACATTTCTTTTTCCCACTCCCACTGCCCTGGGATTACATGTCCCTGTAAAGCATTAGCATTTAAGTATCACCTCAAGCTTCAGTTATAAGGGAACCCCAACTAAGACAGTGCAATTCAGGGAAGGAAAATATCACCTAGGATAAGAAGACAATGAGATAGGCAATTGAAGACCTAATGAGAGTGGAGAATGTTGATGTGCTGTGGAAAATGGGCATGGGATAAGAATATAAATAGGACTGTTGAAGAAAATACACCAGCTGTCTGAGGTCAGTGACCACAAACCTGTATTGGCCCCAGTCTGCACAGCTCTGTCCATCCAGTGCTTCTCAGTAATCTGGGTATGTAGGTGGTGCACTCTGGATTCGTCCAAATGTGGATGGAGTTTTGGTCACTCAGATGTAAGGGAAGACCAAGAGGTCAAGAAGGTTAAGGATATTTGCAAGGTAGTGATTGAAGAGAGACACATTCTAAGCTAGACAGTGAATCGTGAAAAAAAATTAAGGAGGTGGCCGGAAGGGGAGCCAGAAAAAAATTGTAGCTTTTAGTATGGAACAATGAACTGAATGCTCAGGAAGAATGGGCGACCTAGAAGAAGTCATCTGAACGTAGACTGTCTGCACGGACAGTGTCAGATGTGGGAGAATGTCACCCTCATGTGTAAGAGTGTGGTTACAAACGGGTGGCTGAAGTGGTGTCAGAACAGTCACACCGAAAGTCATTGGAGATGTAAAGCAATACCAGTAAAGCAAAAACTAGAAAACTAGAACGAACTCTTTAGAACATTTGATTGATCTTGTCATCTCCTTTCATATTCTTTAACTGGACTGCTTATTTTTTTCTTGGCTCAATATTGACCGCTTTTCTTCATGAATTTTCCTTCACTTGCCTGAGTCCAGAAGGACAAAAATATGTTTAAGTAAATAGAAGGTGAAATGAGTGGAAGAAGGGACGGGATAAAGAAGACCCTAGTTGGCTGGGGTGGGAGGGATGGGAAAAGGTGAGTACAGGTGAATGACTCACTCCCCTTGTCTCAGTCTGACTTCCCTCATATGTAAAATGAAAATACTACTACTTATCTCATGAAGTTGTTTTGAGGATTAAATTAAGCAAATGAAATTAAATATGCAATGCTTAACATAAGAACTTAACATAATTCCCCAAATTGACATGGGTTTAAACCACATTCTGTTAGTGTTGTCATAGATTAATGCAATTTCAATGATAGATTATAAATGGGTATTACTGAAGTACAAAAAGAATAATTTTTTAAAACAACATAATCACAGTAACTGTTTTCTGGGGTACTATCATAAAAGGTGTCAGGTTTAGCTATTAAATATTTCTTAGACTACTTTATTAGATAACTCCCTTCCTGCAAGTAACAGCAACCAGTTTGAACTTCATACTTATCAGAGTCTGGTGAGGTAAGTAATTAATTCCTGGAGATTTTCTGCTTGGAGATTCCTGATTACCTGTTTACAAAAACCAAAACAACAGCAACAACAACAACAACAACAATAAAACCCACTAAAATGTAAATGATGTTATTAAATTAAAAGGTTAAAGCTTTTGTTTCCAGTGAAGAGAGAATAAATAATCTACATACTGAGACTGAGCAGAGTAAGCAGCCATGGTGGCAGATGCCTGATCAAAGGAAATGACTTATGTTCAACTCTACTTCTGACCTTTATTTCCACGTACTTGGAAGGATTTCTACACCTCAAAAAATGAACTACTTCTCGCTACCTACCTCCAAGGTTGTGTAGATGCCCAAGTGAAATAATCCATGTACAATTTGAATTTTATAAGTACTCCACAAAAAGGAGATATCATTCATCAGGGGCAACCTGACCAGCTGGCTTATGTTTTTCAGTTACATTTGGGCTTTCAGCTGTTGCTTGGCAGGAGCCATCTCCCCTACTTTTTTTTTTTAATCATTCCCTAAAACATTCTAGTTTACCAGATGGTTTTCTTTACAATGTAAAGCCCATTGTTTACTGTTAACTGGAGTCATTGTTTTCCCAAAGTAAAGAAAAAATACATACTGAATACAAAATGCAGCTTCTTTCATAAGGGAGAAAGTTTATTTAATATAAAATGAGCATCTAACCTGGCACATTCAATTGCATACTGAAGACCCAGGGATTTACTTGAAAACGAGCCAAGTGCATTTAAAATTCTTATTACCCAGCAATGGGCAGTTCTGGGTTACATGCATATTAATCAACAGGGACGGCTGGGAACCCAGATGTGCAGGTGTTTTTCCTACATAAATGTGCGTGTAAAAATGATTTGCATATTCAATTTCTCATGGCAACTCATTGGATCAGCCTGTAGTTGGGCGATTTACTGAAAATCTCAACTGAGAGTCTTCATTTATTTAGGTCCGTAGGAAAAAAAGATAGAAACAGGAAAACAGGGCGCCTGGGTGGCTCAGTTGCTTAAGCGACTGCCTTCGGCTCCGGTCATGATCCTGGAGTCCCAGGATCGAGCCCCGCATCGGGCTCCCTGCTAGGCAGGGAGTCTGCTTCTCCCTCTGACCCTCCCCTCTCTTGTGCTCTCTCTCTTTCATTCTCTCTCTCAAATAAATAAATAAAATCTTAAAAAAAAAAAAAAAGAAACAGGAAAACAGCCTCAAAAATATAAAGAAATTCTTGGTTTCTTTTAAAAAACACTGCGGGCCATGTTAATTATACAAAAAGTCTGTGCCACACAGGATAATGAAAATAATCATGATGATACAAATATACATTAAGGAAAAACTAAACAGGTGAATAAGTTTTATAAACTGTGGATAAAATAGCATGAAACTCAAGGTAAAAATGGTGGCCAGTGATTTTTGGTCTAAACAGTTGTAGAAATTCTCATTGAACATGGATGGACCAAGAAATTATATACAGGATTCTCACTGAAAACCATTTACCATCAAATGCACATCACACTCAAAAACTGTAAGATTGAATAAGTAAGCTGAAAGATGACACTAATGGATTCTTAATCCATTCTCTGGTTGTTGGGGAGTTCTAGAAAACATTCTTAATACTCTGTTGTAGTGTGTGCATGTATGTGTGTGTGTTTAATGACCAATAAGATCTTTGATTTTTTCCCCCCAAAAATGAAAAAACTTAGACTTCTTGTGATGAGCACTGAGCAATGTATAGAATTGTTGAATCACCATATTGTACACCTGAAACTAATATAACACTGTATGCTAACTATACTGGAATTAAAATTTAAAACCTAATAAAAGTGAAATAAACAATTAAATTGTGGGAAAGAGTCAGACTCTTATCAATCAAGATCTGTTACACAGTTTGATCTCCTTGATAAATCCTAGCATTTTGGCTATGACGTGATGCATTTAGGTACTGGAGATACAAATATCCTCCTGAGATATGCTCTTGAGCATGCCACCTGAAATCAAAGAAATATACCCTCCTGCCTTTTTCAAATAGTATTTTTTCTCATTCTCCAGCCAAAATCTCACATATAATTGAGAAGAAGCCAGCCCCCAAGAGTGCATACTGTATGATATTCGGGGAAAAACAAGAGTCAGAAAAGAGATCAGTAATTGTCAGGAACTGGGGATGAAAGGGATGTTTTGAATACAAAGAAGCAAAGGGAAATTTGGGGAGTGGTGGAAATGTCCCCAGCATGGTTACAGTGACAGTCATATGATGGTATGCAAATATTACCTCAATAAACATAACTTAAAAAATCACATAAGCACTTTTGCCATGGATAATCGGAGTGACTTAATGTGGAAAAAAAGTCTTGAACTCGTTGCCATTTCTTCCCCCACTGAACATGTGTTCACTCAGTGACCATAATTTAATCATATCCACAATTGTTATTTTAGTCATCAGTGCTGAATTAAGATCAGGAGGCACATTGTTGAATGTCATTTCCTCTGTGAATGCAGCAGTGTGCAGGTTAGCACCCTTTCTTCCCTGAGCTGTGCCCTTTGGGCTTCTGACATTGCCCTGTTCCATCAGCACTGCCCACCGGGTATGTTTTCCAAGTCTACCTCTGGCAAGCGAAATGAGCATTGGCTAAATGACAAATCTCTTCTTATATGGCATGGGTGGCAGGTGGAAAGCAGAATAAAAAGTCACTGAGCACTCCCTCATCCTATAGACACTGGGTATGTGTTTACAGAGGAGATTTCTATTTTGCATTTTAAACAGTTTCATCCAACTTAGTATACATACATGTGTTGTTGACTTTCCACATTATGCATTACTGAGATCAGAACATTACCCCACATGTCATAAAGGAATCTGCCAAGAGTTTTTTCTCCTTTCCACCCAGATATTATATGTCATTGGATATACGACATTATATGTCATATACCCAAGCTTTTTGGATAGAGTATAGCATTTACCCTTTTTGGCGGTAAGGAAAGCAACAAACATGAAGGCATATCCTCAAATTTTCCTAACAGACAACATGGTGAAGAGTAAGAGAAAATATTTAGATTATCTTTTTAGTTCATATTCATACTCCTATTGCTTGAGTAAATTCCTTACACTGAAGATTCATTTGTCCCTATATAATGAGGTTTAAATCCTACGTTCATCCCAAAGTGCTATTCATTGCATCCACAGGGCTATTCTGAAATAGCATTTATATAGTTAATGTGTTGGCACTTTTATGCATCAATGAACCACTTATGAGCCGTGGAACCATATTTATAAATTGCACTCCTAGTACAGTATATCTGCAACAAAGAAAAATGGGAAATTAACAAATGTAAATGGTAAGATGTAAATGATGTGTAAACACATTAGAGAAATTACCCACACCCTGTTAACTAAGAGTTAACTGGGATGAACTGGTTAGCCTTGTTCAGCCCAGACCTCATAGCATGTGTGCTATGATGTGTAGTCACATTTCCATAGCATTCATACCTTGCATTTCAAAATCAATACATGTATTTAAGCAAAATCCATTTTGCCTTTTTTTTTTTATCATGTGTGCTATTATTTTTAACTCTGAAGTAAGCAAATTGCCAACAGGGCCCTCACTAAGCCACCTGGACCCCTGCAGACCACACTTTGACAACTTTTACACCAAAGAACGTACATCCTTTTCTCTTTGCAGCTGAGGAAACTAGATCCAGTCAATTAGTCAAGTTCTTTCCCCAAGGTCACACAGCTAATTAATCGCAGCTGCCTAGAAACCCAGCCTCCTATCTCCTGCCTGCTAGGGAGGTGCCCTCCCATTGCACCACATGCCCACTGCCCCTTGATTGATTCCTGGCAGTCTGCCTAGATTGGGGGTTCTCAGACCTCAGTGAGCATCAGTATCACCTAGAAGACTTGTTACAGTACAGATTACTGGGCCCCACCTCAGACTTTCTGATTCAGTGGTTCAAAGGTAGGGCTAAGGACGTGCATTTCTAACAAGTTCCCTAGTGATGTTGATGGTACTGGTGCAGGGACCACACTTTGAGCCACTGATGTCTTGCTTTCCTCTGACGGTCCTCTAAAATAGTGCTTCCCAAATTTTGACTTGTGTCCAAATCACTTAGGGATCTTGTTACAAAAGAGATTCTGCATTTCCAATGAATTTCTAGGGAATGCCAGTGCTGCTGGTCATTGGACTTTCTATGCTTTGAGGAAACTCCAAAACATGCTCAGCCACCAGGTGAACACCCAGAGGAAAAACAAGAAACATGCAAGTTGCACCAGAAAAACACAGAATACCTCAAATGCAGTATCGCTTCTGAGACGATGCACTTGGATACACGCAGGAAGCAGTCCCCACCAATCTCAGGAGGCAGGCCGTGTCACTCATTTCCAGTTCTTCTTTGATATCACAACTGCCACTTCCCAAGGGTCTCTAAGATTGACCAGTGTGGTCCCTGTCTTAAATTCTCCTTTCCTTTAAGCAGGGTGGCACTTTCAGATGTCTACCAGGAGGATGGAACCCAAATGCTTGTGTGAAAAGAGAGTGTGGAGGGGGTGCTATGCTACTTGTATTTTGACCTGTACTGATCCACCTCTCTGGTGACCAAGGATTGCACCTGCTTTATTATACTGCCTTTTAAACTCAAGGATCCATAACAAAAAAAAATCAGACAGAGCAGGTGTGTGGGGCTTCAGACCTTCAGATACTAACACAGCCTTAGGATCAAAGTTCTTCATGTAATAGTACTCCCCCTTCCCCCTTCTTCCTCCCTCCTCTCTCTTACACTTTACCAATTGCAATTTTGACATTGGTTTCAAAGCACCCCTAGTTTTCCATCCTAAAACACTGAGACTTCTGTCTGATGCAGATTAGACTTAAGCAAATGGCTTATGCCTTGGCATGCTCCTTTTTATTCATTTCTTAACTTTTTCAGCAATACTATGTGTCAATTTATCCAGCAATGCTTTGTTTCATTTTATCATTAACACTTACTATGTGTCATTCTTAAAGAAATATTTACTGCCCTGTACTAGACCTTGCAGATTCACGGCAATATGATCCAGATCATACTCCTGCCTCTGTAGAGATTTACACTCGTCTAGAGGGCATGACAGGGGAAAGAAGGGGCCCAGGCTGGCAAACTAACAGTATCAATCCATTTCCTAATGTGCCATTTTGTGGCAACTACAGAGAATGCCTAACACAATCCAGGTTAGGAAAAGCTTTAAGAAGTGACCTCCGAACTGCTCTATCCTGAAGGTGACAGGGAGCTAGTAAAGGGTTTTAACCAGTGTAGGTCACATGATCTGATTTGCATTTTAGAAAGATCACTCTGTCTGCTGTTTGGAAAGACTGGAGAAAGAGGGACAGGGGAATCAGGAGAAAAGAAACCCAGAAAGGAGAGAATGGTGCCCTGAACTCGTGGGGGATAGAAAGAGACATATTCAAGCCAAAGAAGATTGAATCAATGAGACTTGAGAATTGATTGGTTTGGGGTGGTAAGGGAGGGAGAACACAAGGATGATTCTCAAGAATAAGAAGAGATTCCATTTGTTGGATGCTGTGTAGCCAGGCAGGATAGAGTGGATCTATTTTATAACTGAGGTAATTAAAGTTCCAAAAGATTAACCACATGCCCGAAGTCCAAAGAATTAATGAGTGAATGGTAGAACCCAAGTTATCTTGACACTAAAGCCATGATCCTTATCCGTGTTAATTTTGGTTTCAATTAATTGTTAGCTTCCTCTGTCTCTGAACACAGGCTGCCTGAATGTGAATCCAATTTTCACCACATGCTAGTGGTGTGACTCCACACAAGTTATTTAATCCCATTAAACTACATGTTTCTCATGTATAAGATGAAGATAGAAATAGTTCTAACTTCTTGTGTTTGTTTAATGCCATGCCTGGCCCACGGAACATCCCATAAAGCTGAGCTACTGTCATTTTATTATTTAGCAGCTACTCTTCCTGGTATTCCCAGGGTGGACATATTTATTGCAGGTGTGAGGGTGGAAGGACCCAGCTCCTTCACAGTGCTCAGAGGCACGAGCAATGTGGCAAGAACCCTTGGCTCTCAATCCATTTGCAACTTTCTCGGGGGCTCACCTGTCCCTCTTCTTCTCCCAGATCTCTAAAGGAGGAGTCCTCCATGACCCACTTTTTGCATTTATTCTCTTCCATCTATATCCTCTCCCTATGTGATCGCATCCATTTTCATGACTTTAAATGCCATCTATGTTCTGAGCATGCTCATATTTCTTTCTCTGCCCTCTGTCCTCCTCTCTATAGCCCTGTATATTCAACTGCCTCTTGGCATCTCCACACAGATGTCCAAAAGTCCAAAACTGAGCTCCCGACTTTCTTCCCAAGCCCCCTCCTCCTATAGCATACCTCTTTTTTAGTTAATGGAAATTCCTTTCTTCCATTTGCTTAGGCTAAAAACAGTTGTTATATTACACTTCTTTTTCTTGCACCCCACAGCTAGTTTGTAGCAAATCCTATTGGCAATGGCTTCAAAATGTATCCAGTCATCCCACTTGCCACCACCTCTGATGCTACCACTCTCATCTGAGCCAGCTTCGTCACTCCCTGGATTCACGCAGTGGTGTCTTCATTCACCTCCCTGCTTCTCTCCTTTCTAGCTATGGAATATGTGCAATAAGGCAGCCGTGGTGATCCTTTATAGCGTAAGTCAGATCATGTCCGCCTCCAACGGTGTTCCATGATCCAAACACCCTACGTGCTCTGCACGCCTGTTATCTTTTTTACCTAATTGCCTACTGTTTTCCCTTTCACTAACTGCTTCAGCCCCACGGGCATCATTGTTGGTCATGGTACTTATCAGGATGCTGTCATTGCAGGGCCTTTGCATTTGATGTGCCCTTGGCCAGAAAAGCTCTTCCCCCAGTCACACAGCTATCTGCCTCGCTTCTGAGTCCTTACCCTGCTCATCTCCTTGGGGAAGCCTTTTCTGGTCACTCTTTAATATTTTCCTTACTGGAAGTAAGTGGCCTGAGTGAATTTATCATTTTGTTCACTGCTGTGCCCTCAATACCTAGATCAGTGCCTTACACAATGGTTCCTTAATAAATGTTTAATGATTGAAGCCATTGAAATTGTCTGCTCTTTCTGAGTTCACTCTCATTTTACATTAGATATCCGTTTGACTAATTCTGCACATCAACATGTCTCTGTATAGCTTTAGGTAAACAAGTGGTCCCCCAGCAGTAAGTAACTGGCTCATTTTTCTGTCCTGGACACACCCTATACACTTCTGACTTTGTGCCAATTCAAGCTATTGGCCATCCCCCGCCCCTGAATTTTTTGCCAATTCCTGCTCCTCCACAGTTCCTGGGGCTTCTCTCTAGTCAAAACTAGCTTTGGATACAGGTTCCTCCAAGCTGTCTCCACCTCTTCCTCACGACAACTGTACAGAAATGTATGCTTTGTGCACACAGAAATAGTTACTACCTTTACTTGCAAATCAAGTTCCTTAAATAATGGAGCTCACTGTACTTATTACTGAAATCAGTTACTGTTGCTGTTTTAAAACACAGTATTACTATTACCCTTCTTAACTCTCTTTGAAATAACAAATGGGAAAACAAAATGCAAAATATTAATAAATTGTTCTTAAAATTGATCATATAAAGTTTGAAAAGCAGTGATGATTACCTTTACAAGAAATACAATTAACTAGAATCTTTTGTATTTCTAGCCACAACTATGCTTCATACTTAGCTGCCAATCCAAAATTAACAAAACCATTTCTGAACAGTTTATGTTCTAAAGAATAAAGTACTTTTTGGTAGGAAAATTGTGGTGGTCACATTTCATAGAGTAAATCAGATATTTGTGGAACTATACACAGGTTTTTTTCACATTATTAATATAGATTAGATACAAAATAGCATGTATGATAAGAAAGAGTCCATGTATTTCATATGATAAATATTTCTAAGTACTAATCAATGTATGTATTTGAATTGGTACCAAACAAACTACATTACAACTTAGAACATAAAACAGTTACTACTTAAAATTGTTGACCACATAGAAGGGTAGAAAACTTAAAATAGTGTCAAAATTATCAAAGATTCAAGGGTTTCCTACTAACTTGAAATGGCTAGAATCTAAAATACTTCATAGTAAAGTTTTAGAATGCTGGGTTTAGGGGTTGGGGTTCTATCCGGCTGGAATAATATGGTTTCAATTCTGATATGGTAGCACTACCTGTTGGCTCACATACAGAGGCAGTGAATTGTTATTAGCTGCATGTAATTTCAGTATTAATCTCAACAAAGGTTTTTAAGCATACTATACCTGTATCATACTTCTCAAATCAATATAGTCCCAGTATCATCATATTTGTCATGTGATACTTTGATACCTAAAAATGAGAAGCTATGAAATTATTGATAAAATACCAAATCTATGTGATTTCCTTGTATCACTGTACCTCTAGTACTTATAAAATGTCATCATTTTCATGTAAATGTTAATACTTTTCTAAAAAATATTAATACTTTAAATGTTAACATATTTTTAGGAATCACAGAAATAACTGAATATAAGAAGATGATATTTTAGAGCATTTTAAAGATTTCTCTGTTTCAGAGTGTTCAGAGACTAATTAATTTCCATTTTATGTTAACATCATTATATGCTTAAAATGAGGTAATTGAGATACATTTAATTTCCTTTTAGATTATAGCTTGCTTTTATCATCTTTCTCAACTATTCACATTTGTGCTTTTTGATTTATGCTTTTTGTCTTCTTGTATTCTTTCATCGTTCATTTTTATTTCTCTCTTTTCTCTCCTTTTTAATTATTCTGTTATAGGCCATCATAAAATAGAAGAAAGTTCCAGAATATAATTCAGCTATTACATGCTAGGTATAACTCTATATGCTAACCATATTAGGACAAGCACATAGCTTTAAGATGTAATAATCTGTCATAATGCCTATAAATTAGAAAATAAGGTTTAAGCTTAGAAGATAAAAAATGTTATTGCCAGAGAAAACAAGAAATTTCTACATATCTTTTTCTGAAAGCCTTCTTTTGGTTCTTCTTCACATATTGTGACTGTGTGTTCTCTCCAGTGGAAGATCATCAGCATTTCACATGAAAAAGATATGGGAAATTAATGTCTTCTTTTAGTGGGTTATATTTTAACATAGGCACTTTGAATTGCAAAATTCATTGATAGAATATACTAGTCCACAAATTAACATTTAACTTTTAAAAGATATGTGAAAGTAACTTTAAAGAATTTCTAAGATATAAAGTTTTGATATATACTAGAAATATGCATCTTATATATTACTATGCAAGAAAATCTTATTCCTCAAATATTCACATATTTCTGAATCAAAACAGCTTTTCAATTAACACAGTTGAAAAATAGAAATTTTAGGAATGTGATTTTTTAAAAAAGTGCTCATGTCAAATAGCATTCCTTCCCTTCCTTAGCAAATTTAGTTAGGCATTGACTTTCAAGCTTATAATTCCATGGCCATCTCCTTTATGAATTGTTCCAGGTTATCTCATGAGGTTGATTGGAAGAGAGACCATATTTTTTTAAAAAGATTTTATTTATTTATTTGAGAGAGAGAGAGAAAGAGAAAGCACCAGCTGGAGGGAGGGGTAGTGGGAGAAGCAGACTCCCCTGAGCAAGGAGCCTGACATGGGGCTCGATCCCAGGACCCTTAGCCACCCAGGCACCCCAGAGAGAGCATATTTTAAGATTAGATGACCTTAGCAACCATCTTCCTCCTCAGAGATACCTTTGTGATTCAGATTCTGCATGCGTGCTGGGCAGTCATCTAATGTTAACTTGGTTTTCAAACCGAAGACTTTTTTTTTTTCCAGCAGTAATAACTTTGATGGTGACATATGTTTGTGGATCATCTCTAATGTCTAAAAACATTAACTCACTATGATGTACACCTGAAACTAATAGTGTACCATATGTCAACTATACCTTTTGAAAACTCTGCACTATACTAGTAATCCATCTAAGTGACATAAGTTAGTCTTTTACCATATGGGCAGTAGGACTTCCCCTTCATAAGATGATGGCTGAGCTTCCAGATGTACAGCGGGGCTAGTCCTAACCTTGGAAGAAAGAGAATGACCTTCATGGCATGCAGAGAGGTGTTGCAGACAGAGCCTGGCCTCAGATATCAGAATGGCTGGGTTCAAATCCCAAACCCACTTTCTAACAACATAGCCATGGGCAAGTTACTTAAATTCTTCCTGCCTTAGTTTCTATGTGTTTAAAATGGGAATAGTAATAAAAGTTACATAGGATTATAGAGATTGAATGAGTTAATTCTTATAAAGCACTGGTAACAAGGGATACTGAATACTACCTTTGATTTCCAATTACCTCATTATTAAAATATCCAAGATATGGGGCACCTGGGTGGCTCAGTAGGTTAAGCATCTGCCTTTGGCTCAGGTCATGATCCCAGGGTCCTGAGATTAAGCCCCATGTCGGGCTCCCTGCTCCTCGGGGAGCCTGCTTCTCCCTCCTCCCCACTTCTGCTCTCTCGCTATCACAGTCTCTCTCAAAAAAAATAAATAAAAAATCTTTAAAAATAAATAAATAAATAAAATTTTTAAAAATAAAATTTCCAAGATATTTTACACCATGAGAGTCTGACTTGGAATTCCTATGAACTATCACAGATAACACCCACATACTTCCACTTACCTAAAGAGAGAATGCAAATGTATTTACTTCATTGACAGACATACTTTCAGAAGCAATGTTTTTTTTTTTTTAACAAAAAAGGAACAAAGTCCTAAGGGCTTTCCATTCTGCCATTTAGCCTCAAATATTCTGCTTTATTTGGTAAATAAATGTTAAGTACTGTGTCCTTGAGGGGGAAACCCTGAACTTCACCCTTACTATCACTTGAGGCTTTGCTTGATCTGGACTCTCCCTCTTTCCCATCTTTATCATGTGACATTTACCTTTCTTACTGTCTGTCTCCTACCCCCAATTTCTTATTAAGCATCATGACCTTTTTTTCAGGTCATGGAATATTCAAGTTCTCTCCAGTGTCAGGACTTTTGTTCATGCTGTCCCCCTCTATAACTAACATGCTTCTCTTCACTCATTCACTCTTCTCATTTATTAGGATTCCATGTCAGAGAGGTCTCCCATGACTGTGCTATTTACACAAGTGCTTCTCACTTTTATCCTTTTTTTATATCTCAACTTCTTTGGGTTCTTTTATATCATTATCTTGAATTGCATCCACCTGATTTCTGTTGACTTCAGAGGAGATGGAGTAGGGAGAAGAGTTGGGTCTTCTATGTTCCATGAGGACCATGTCTGTCTTTTCAGGGTTATATTGTAAATGTCTAGCACATAGTTGGAATTGAATAAATGTTTATTGAATGGATAAATGACCAAATAAATACCTTCACGCAGGTTGTTACAGTGTTTCTAAATAGTGAATTTTTCTGACTTGCTTAACAGATATATAACAATTTAAATGTGTATGCTAATGATTCATATGTTCTTATATTTTATAGTTTATTCCTAAGAATTCGCTTATTCAATTAACTTGCTCTGAAAACTTTTTTAGTATAAAGAGAGTAGAAAAGAACTATGGCTCATTCATGTTAAAATAATGACATTCTAAATTGTGATGGCCTGAATTTAGTTGTTCTATAGAATTAATTTGGACAATTAATTTTATCACCTCCCTTTACTCTTAGCTTATAAATAGGAAGTGTCTATTGTAATGATGCCTAATCTACTATAAAGCATCCACAATCTCCAACTTTATGTCAAGACTGGCTATCATAAATCACAGGAAATACTACAATAATCTTCTTTCCATTAAAACTATTGATAAATTGTCATTACCACATTCAATATAATTAATTCTCTTATGTCCAGGCTGGTCTTAAAACGTACTTGTTTAATCATGTTATATAAGTGAGCATCAGACCTAAAGTCAAAATCTTATCTTAGGGTCTTGCTATTTTAAGAAGAAAATAGAAAGGACTATTGATTTTTTTAAAAATAAGAAAAAAGCAAAAGCAATCACTTTGCCCTCACCATAACTCATGGAGTCTTACAATGATTTCCATTTTTAAAAGTAACATAGTATTTTCATTTCAAACACTTTTTGAAGGAAAACCATACCCACCTGCAAGTGATAACTGTGGAATGTTTTCAATTTTTTTGATCTGGCAACCTAATCAGTTTCATCCTTGGGAGTTTCTGGTTAACTGATTTAGTGTAAATTCTTTTATATCCTGGCAGTACCTCTTTCATTTATTCTTCATGTGTAGCTACATTTAAGAAAAGAGACATGAGGAGAAATTGAACATCAGGTAGTGATAGCAAAACATTCCCAGCAAGATGATTCCCAGCAGTGCTTGTATATCAGGTGGTTCTCACCATGACTGAAGGAGTTTCAAATGGTAGTGAATCAATCACACCAAAACATATGCCATTAACACAATACAGAAGCACTTTTAGAATGTTGGAATAAGGTCCTTGAAAAATCCACTCTTTTATAAAAGTAATGAGAACACTGGCAAAAATTATGAAACTCTCAACATTGGCAGAACTGTGAATATTAACCAAAAGCTTGCAACAATTTATGGTTATTTTGGTTATTTATTCATTTATGCAAGAAAGACAGGTGAATCTCAGTAGAACTACAAGCTCCATGGCTTTTTTCTCTCCCTATTCCCATCTTCATATCACTAGCTCTACTGCAGCTATGAAACAACAGCCTTATAACTACAACAGCTATGAAAATCAGCAGCCTAGCAGCCACTGGACAAGGCAGAACAGGTTTGGAGTCCCCCAAAAAGCACCCCATCCCCAGATAATTGTCATTAATTGCCCTGTTTGAAAACTTCCTAGAAAAGCTCTGTTTTCAGGACTTTTCTTTATTTGACCTGATTCAGAACTCACTCTGTGGAAGCAGCCCCATCACTAGGGCATCACCTGCCTCTCACCAAAAAAAAAAAAAAAATCAACATTGGTTTAACATCATTTTTGCCTGTGGCAGTGGTATCAGTTGAGGCTAACAACACCT
Source organism: Callorhinus ursinus (assembly GCF_003265705.2). NCBI lineage: Eukaryota > Metazoa > Chordata > Mammalia > Carnivora > Otariidae > Callorhinus > Callorhinus ursinus. Next base: position 22,504,874 of record NW_027397077.1, on the reverse strand, counting down.
TCACAAAAACACTTAGAGGGAAAAACTGGAAAATTAGATGTCCACAGGAGCTTTGAAAATCTCAGACATGCTCCTGGAGAGCTAGAACACAGCATGTGCAGAGTGGTGCACTTGCTCAGGAGAGACATAAGAAGGCCTTTTTCTCTCAGCTTTGGCTGACCATGAGCATGGAAGGTGTGCCACAGCACAGAGCCCTGTGGCAAAGGCAGGGAGACTTCCTGGTTCAAGGAAACCTCTGTCCAATCATGGCCTACTAAGGTAACCAACCACAGATTTTAGTGACTTCACATGACAAAGAATACAGACTTTACATAATTTGACCAGGAAAGTCACAAAACCAAGCAAATGGCAACAACAATGACAACAAAAGAAAATCCTAAAAGTGGTGAAAATATCTGATCTGCAGAAATTTCACATTATATTATTTAGCAAGACTTTGAAAGTCAAACATGACATATTAGATAAAAAGAATTGAGGTAAATAAGCCTTTAGTGTGTGACTTTATGTTAATCTGACCATGAGTTAGGCTGGCATACTGTTTGCTATTTTGCTATAGCTGTAGGTTTCAGAGGCTAAGATTTTCTCTGGAGACCTCTAAAAGACAGACTGGTGAATACTGAGAATCACAACTTACCAGAGCAGAAACCCACAAGCAGAAGCCTCCATGAGCAGAAACTTCCATGAGAACCAGTGTTGGGATAGGAAAACCTGAACTGTAATTGATGAATTGCTAGAGGCTAAGTGTGGACAAATCTGAGAATTAAAAACTCAAGGGGGATCCAGTTTGAGGGAGGCCCCACACTTTTGTGAGTTTTACCTCCAGGAGCCCTACCAGGTTCTCACAGTGATCTCTAAGAGGGAGAAAGCCATTTTGAAATACATCACAGCATTCTGTTCGCTCTCTCTTTTTTTTTTTTTTTTTTAGTTTTTGAGTACTTTATTTTTTTAAAAACATTTATTTTATTAGATTATGTTAGTCACCATACAATACATCATTAGTTTTTGATGTGGTGATCCACGATTCATTGTTTTCGTGTAACACCCAGTGCTCCATGCAGTACGTGCCCTCTTTAATACCCATCACCAGGCTAACCCATCCCCCCACCCCCCCTCCCCTCTAAAACCCTAAGTTTGTTTCTCAGAGTCCATAGTCTCTCCTGGTTCATCTCTCCCTCTGATTTTCCCCCCTTCATTTTTCCCTGCCTTCTCCTAATGTCCTCCATGCTGTTCCTTATGTTCCACAAATAAGTGAAACCATATGATAATTGACTTTCTCTGCTTGACTTGACTTAGCATAATCTCCTCCAGTCCCATCCATGTTGATGTAAAAGTTGGGTATTCATCCTTTCTGATGGCTGAGTAATATTCCATTGTATATATGGACCACATCTTCTTTATTTTTTTTAAAGATTTTATTTATTTATTTGAGAGAGAGAATGAGATAGAGAGAGCATGAGAGGGGGGAGGGTCTGAGGGAGAAGCAGACTCCCTGATGAGCAGGGAGCCCGATGCGGGACTTGATCCCAGGACTCCAGGATCATGACCTGAGCCGAAGGCAGTCGCTTAACCAACTGAGCCACCCAAGCGCCCAAGGACCACATCTTCTTTATCCATTCATCTGTTGAAGGGCATCTCAGCTCTTTCCACAGTTTGGCTATTGCAGACACTGCTGCTATGAGCACTGGGTGCATATGGCCCTTCTTTTCACTACATCTGTGTCTTTGGGATAAATACCCAGGAATGCAATTGCTGGATCATAGGGTAGCTCTATATTTAATTTTTTGAGGCACCTCCATACTGTTTTCCAAAGTGGCGTACCAGCTTGCATTCCCACCAACAGTGGAAGAGGGTTCCCCTTTCTCCACAACCTCGCCAACATTTGTTGTTTCTTGCCCTGTCAATTTTTGCCATTCTAACTGGTGTAGGGTGCTGTCTCAATGTGGTTTCGATTTGAATTTATCTGATGGCTAATGATGATGAACATTTTCTCATGTGTCTGTTAGCCATTCATATGTCTTCTTCAGAGAAGTGTCTGTTCATGTCTTCTGCCCATTTTTTTACTTGATTATTTGTTTTTTGGGTATTGAGTTTGAGAAGTTCTTTATAGATCTTGGATACCAGCCCTTTATCTGTGGTGTCATTTGCAAATATCTTCTCCCATTCTGTGGGTTGCCTCTTTGTTTTGTTGACTGTTTTCTTTGCTGTGCAGAAGCTTTTTATCTTGATGAAGTCCCAAAAGTTCATGTTTGCTTTTGTTTGGGAGATGGATCTTGAAAGAAGTTGCTGTGGCTGATGTCAGAGGGGTTATTGCCTATCTTCTCCTCTAGGATTTTGATGGATTCCTGTCTCACCTGGAGGTCTTTCATCCATTTTGAGTTTATCTTTGTGTATGGTGTAAGAGAATGATCAAGTTTCATGGGAGGTTTTTAATCACTGCTTCAATCTCGTTACTGGTTATTGGCCTATTCAGGTTGTCAATTTCTTCCTGTTTCAGTCTTGGTAGTTTATAGGTTTCCAGGAAGGCATCCACTTCATCCAGATTGCTCAGTTTATTGGCATATAGTTGTTGATAATAATTTCTAATAATTGTTTCTATTTCCTTGGTGTTAGTCGTGATCTCTCCCCTTTCATTCAAAATTGTATTAATTTGGGTCCTTTCTCTTTTCTTTTGGGTAAGTCTGGCCAGTGGTTTATCAATCTTATTAATTCTTTCAAAGAACCAGCTTCTAGTTTCAATATCTGATCTGTGTTTCTGGTTTCTAATTCATTGATCTCTGCTCTAATCTAATTATTTCTTTTCTAGTGCATGGCTTAGGCATCATTTGTTGCTTTTTCTCTAGTTCTTTAAGGTGTACAGTTAGTTAGTGAATTCGGGATTTTTCTATTTTTTTAAGTAAGGCTTGGGTGGCTATGTATTTCCCCCTTAGGACCGCCTTTGCAGTATCCCATAGGTTTCAGACCAATGTGTTTTCATTCTCATTGGTTTCCATGAATTGTTTAAGTTCTTCTTTGATTTCCTGGTTGATCCAAGCATTCTTTTTTTTTTTTCCTAAAGATTTTATTTATTTATTTGACAGAGAGAGACACAGCGAGAGAGGGAACACAAGCAGGGGGAGTGGGAGAGGGAGAAGCAGGCTTCCCACCGAGCAGGGAGCCCGATGCAGGGCTCGATCCCAGGACCCTGGGATCATGACCCGAGCCAAAAGCAGACACTTAACGACTGAGCCACCCAGGCGTCCCTGATCCAAGCATTCTTAAGCAGAGTGGTCTTTAGCTTCCAAGTGTTTGAATTTCTTCCAATTTTTTCTTGTGACTGAGTTCCAGTTTAAAAGCATTATGGTCTGAGAATATGCAGGGAATAATCTCAGTCTTTTGGTATCAGTTGAGACCTGATTTGTGACCCAGTATATGGTCTATTCTGAAGAAAGTTCCACGTGCACTCAAGAAGAATGAGTATTCCATTGTTTTAGGGTGGAATGTTCTGTATATATCTATGAGGTCCATCTGGTCCAGTGTGTCATTCAAAGCTCTTGTTTCTTTGTTGATTTTCTGCTTAGATGATCTGTCTATTGCTGAGAGTAGAGTATTGAGGTCTCCTACAATTAATGTATTGTTATGAATATGACTCTTTATTTTGGTTAACAGTTGGCTTATGTAGATGGCTGCTCCCATGCTGGGGGCATAGATATTTACAATTGTTAGATCTTCTTGCTGGATAGACCCTTTAAGAATGATATAGTGTCCTTCTGTGTCTCTAACTACAGTCTTTAGTTTAAAATTTAATTTGTCTGATATAAGAATTGCTACCCCAGCTTTCTTTTGAGGTCCGTTGGCATGGAAGATGAATCTCCATCCCTTCACTTTCTGTCTGGATGTATCTTTAGGTTCAAAATGAGTCTCTTGTAGACAGCATATGGATGGGTCTCGTCTTTTTATCCAATCTGCAACCTTGTGCCATTTTATGGGAGCATTTAGGCCGTTCATGTAGAAAGTGATTATTGAAAGATATGAATTTATTGTCAGCATGTTGCCTGTGAAGACCTTATTTTTATAGATTTTCCCTGTAAATTTCTGTTGTATATCAGTCTTGGGGTCTTTCTCCTTTTATAGGACCCCCCTTAATATTTCTTGCAGGGCTGGCTTAGTGGTCACATATTCTTTCCGCTTCTCCTGGTCTTGGAAGCTCTGCATCTCTCCATCCATTCTAAATGACAGCCTTGACAGATAAAGTATTCTTGGCTGCATGTTCTTCTCGTTTAGTACCCTGAATATGTCTTGCCAGGCTTTCTGGCTTGCCAGGTCTCTGTGGATGGGTCTGACGTTATTCTGGTGTTCCTCCCTCTGTATGTAAGGAATCTCTTCTCCCTAACTGCCCTTAAGATGGTTTCCTTGGTTCTAAGATTTGCAAGTTACTATTACATGCCGGGGTGGGTGTTGGCCTGTTTTCCTTGATCTTGAGAGGGGTCCTCTCTGCCTCTAGGACACGAATGTTTGTTTCATTCCCCAGATTAGGGAAGTTCTCAGCTATGATTTACTCAAATATATCTTCTAGTCCTCTCTCTCTCTCTACCCCCTCTGGGATTCCAATAATTCTGACATTGGAACATTTCATGGTGTCACTTATTTCTCTGATTCTATTCTCATGGATTCTGAATTGTTTTTCCCTGGCCTCTCTTTTCCCTTTTTATCTATTAAATTGTCTTCCAGGTCACTAAACGTTCTTCTGCCTCACTTACCCTAGCTGTTAGATTATCTAGATTAGATTGGATCTCATTGATAGCATTTTTAAGTTCTGCCAATTCAGCTTTCATTTCTGCCCTTAGAGGGGGTATAGCTCAGTGGTAGAGCATTTGACTGCATTTCTGCCCTTAGAGACTCTATGTTGCCATTAATTGATTTCTCCATTCCAGCTATTGTCTTCACAATTGCTAGCCTGAATTCCATCTCTGACATCTTGGTTATATCTGCATCCATTTGTAAATCTGTGGCATAAGTCATAATCTGAGTCTTTCCTATTTTGGGGGTTCCTCCTCCTAGTCATTCTGTTGAGGGGTGCTTGAGGGAATGTACAGAGTCCAAATTATTGACCACAACCCAAGCAAGATGCACCTCTTTTCTAGGGACCTTAGGGTTGCTGGCCTCTTTTTCTCCCAGCCTGTCTTCTCGGGGAGGGGCCTGCCGTGCTGTTACGTAGGCAACCCTGTTTCAGCAGAGTTGCCCTGCCCCCTGTGGTGGGGGATGGGCTCAGTGAAAACTGGTTTTTTGGGCCTTTTGTTCTCTGGCAGCTTCCCTGGCGACTTTCTGCATCTCTCCCGAGAGTCAGAGCAGAAGAGACCGTTTCCAACCCTCTGCCTCAGAGCAGAGAGATCGCAGTCTGTTCTTCAGTGAGCTCTGCAGGCCACACTATCTCCATTTCTGTCTGTGCTGCTATAAACTGCAGCATCCTGGGTTGTGTGCCCCTCAGAAGCACTCCCAGTCCTGCCTCCAGATTGGGGCTCATCTCTGCCCTTTGTGCTTTTAAAACCAACAGCCACCCCCAGTTCCCACATGTGACCCCGCTGCTCCGGGTTTCCATCCAGGGGCTGCCCTAAAGTCCTTTCCCCGCCACTACCGGTCTGCAAGTCTGTGCCCCATCCCCAGTGTGGGAGGCTATTGCTCACTGGCAGTGTAGGATCCCCATGGCCAGCCTCCTTCCCACTGCCATTTATCCTCTGATATCAGGGCTCCCCACTTTGTACCTCAAAACCAACCACCTGCAATATTCTGTTTGTAGAGATCCAGATCTATCTCCTTGCATCTCAGGCTGATTTTGTGGGCTTTCAGGGTGGTCTGGTAGATATCCAGCTCAATTCTGGGGACCGTTTGGAATAGGGTCCCCTACTCCTCCCCCATCTTTTCCCTCCTGAGCGTTCTGTTCTTGTAACAAGACTTGGCCTCAAGAGAAACCACTTGACTGTAGCTTAACCTATTAAGGTTTTTCATAGCCTAACTGACCTGATGGAAAGGAAATACCAACTCCATCCCCCTCCAATCATCCTGTCCCACTTAAGGGGAGTCAAAAAAGCTAAGAGGCACTTGTAAAGTTCACAGCTAAGGAGCAAAAGCTCACTAAAAGACCAAGACCTAGGCATGGGACTAGAGAACACTTCCCCTCCCCAACACATTACCACCACATTACTAAAGACCAATTTGTTTAATTCCTTTTATTCAGTATATCATGTCAGGCTTTCAATAAAAAATTGCAAAGCATATTAAAGGCAAAAAAACACAGTCTGAAGAGATACAGCAAGCATCAGAACCAGACTTAGATATGGCAGAGATGTTGGAATTATCAGACCATGAATCTAAAACAACTATGGTGAATATGCTAAGGGCTCTAATGGAAAAAGTAGACAACCTGCAAGAACAAATGGGTAATGTAAGCAGAGAGATGGCAAATCTAAGAAAAAAATTAAAAAGAAATGCTAGTCTAATGGGTTCATTAGATATGTCAATAAAAATTTCCAGAACTACAAAGCAAAGAAAAAAAAAAGGACTGAAAAAAATGGAACAAAATATCCAAGAACTGTGGGATATCTACAGAATATTTAGCATACATGTACAGAAGAAAGGAACAGAAGAAATATTTAAACTAATAATGACAGAATTTCCCCACCCAACCACATATTCAGAAAGCACTGTAATTGCCAAGAAAGAAAGAAAGAGGGAAAAAGAAAGAAACAGAGAAAACGAAAAAGAAAAAAAGCTACACCTAAGCATATCCTATTCAAATCCCATAAAATGAAAGATAAGGAAAAAAGTCTTGAGAAAGAAGCCAAAAAAAGAAAACCACCTTTCCTATGGAGTTGCAAAATAAGGATTGACTTTTCTTCAGAAATCACACAAGTAAGAAGAGAGTGGAGTGAAATATTCAAGTGTTGGGGGGGTGTCTTAAAAGATACAGATATGAGGAAGAGTTAAGATGGAGGAGGAGTAGGAGGACCCTGAGCTTGTCTTGTCCCTTGAGCACGGCTAGATAGTTATCGAATTATTCTGAACACCCAAGAAGTCAATCAGAGGTCTGAGAGAACAAAAACTGCACATCTACAAGGAGAAAAGTGACCACCTTTTGGAAGGGAGGAGGTGCAAAAGTTCACTCGGGGGAGACATAGCTGAGGATATGGTGGAGGAGAGAGAACCTGCTTAGGAGGCTACCATGCAAAGTATTAGAAGTGCCAGAGTGCAAAATCTGAACTTTTAGGTTCGCTATTGTGGGGGGTGTGCCTGGATTAAAGGTGCTCAGGTGGTGAGGAGGGGCAGAACCCCAGGAGTGACAGGGTGGCCTGGCGATCTCCTGGGTCCCGGGAAGAATGGGTGGTGCCATGTTGCTGTGCTGTTCCCAGGCATAGGAGCCAGGAAGCCAGTGGAGAGCAGTGGGTCTTGGTGGTGGCTTTCTGCTATAAACTGTAAACTGCCACAGGATCATGTGATCACTTTCCTGGGAAGGGCAGGCAAGTGTGGCGAGACCCTCCCCTGGAGGAACAGTGCTGGTCAGTGCTGTGGGCACCCTGAAATTTGGAGTTTTGAAACTTGGTCAAGTGCCTGAGATAAAAAGGCTCAGACATGGACAGGGTGAACACAGAGTTCAGACAGAAATCAGGGAAACAGAGTGATTGACTGCTTTTCTGTAAGGGCTCACTGAAGAGTAATAGGTGAAAACTTTCAGCTCTGAGCCTAGAGAGCAGGGTGCACCCATTTTCATCCCGCCCATCAGTGTTGAAAGCCTTCAGGGAGCAAAACAGTGCCACCTAGTGGAGGGTAGAGCTGCCTACACCAAGCCTCACACCCCTGTGCCCTGGAGAAGCATTTCCACTGAAACAAATCATCCAGAGAATCAGCACAGCAGGCCCCTCCCCCAGAAGACCAGCACAAACAACTAGCTCACACCAAGTTTACTGATTATTGAGTGCT